>NW_004949117.1:1961043-1990233 GCF_000317375.1 Microtus ochrogaster
GGGAGAGAGGAGGGGGGGCAGGTTAGGAGGGGGGAGGGTGGGAGGAGTGGGAGGCTGGGAGGAGGCGGGAAAAATTTTTTTCTTTCTTAATAAAAAAAAATGATCATGTGGCACTTACAAAAGAAAAAAAACTATAAACATAAAAGTCTTCCTTACGTTGATAATATTCTAAGGGAAACTGAATTGCTGCTCCCAAGTGCATTTTGTATGCATTTTGTATGAACTTTCTTGTTCCCGTCATTCTGTGTTGGAGGCCTTTTCCTTTCCATCTTTTTTCTTTTTATACACGAGCATTTCTCTTCCTGCTTCCCTGCTCTCTAATCTCTCCGCGTTGTAATTGTTCGTAGTCTGGCTTTTTGATAGTCTTCATCTTGACTTAATGATGGTTGTGATTAACCTCCTCCGTATGAAGATGTCAACTTCTCCAGTGTAAGACATTCCAGTAACAGAGATGGGCTTGCATTGATCCTCTCATTCTACAGCGGGGTCCCCATTGTGAGTAATGACTCAAACGATCAAGGTGACTGGAATTAGTAGAAGCACCAGCGCTTATAGACTAGATCAAACTTAACGATTCTCTATAAGAACTTTGAATTGACCCTGTACTTAAGGTTTTCTAGCTTGAGACTAAAATGGTATCGAAACTTGCCCTCTGTTCTGCAATACCTTTACATCAGCTTTTCTTTGCTAATATTGGGGCTGAGCTTGGATGGAGACCCGTGTGTGTATGCGTGTTCATATTTGTGATTTTAAATTAGCTGGGGCCCATATATATAAATGTGTATATATGTATAAGTATATACATACATGTACATGTTCTAAAGTCAAAGCGATTATAAAATAAGAATAGTCAGATGCAGTCCATCTGAGTCATATTAATGCTGAAACACTATACTATGTCTGAAAAATGGTAAAGTTTTATAATTATAATACAAAACTTCTTGTTGCCAAGATCCTCAATGGTCTTATGCATTTACCATTCATTGTGTAGATTTTCCTTGGCTGCTATATGATATGTCTGCATAATTTACTGTCTTTTAATAGGACTAATTTCTATTCCAACACCAGGAATACATTTGGGATAAAATGAGTGCTGAGAAGATTCCTACTTCTATATTTTTTTTATGATAGCTTTGTTTTCAGAGTTTGACATATGTGTTCAGTTGATTTTGGATAGGATAGTCATATGTATATATGTAAATATGTATATATTTATGTTTGGGGTATATATGTATTTTGGGGGATCACTCATACAACAGGATCGATATTCCAACATAAAGAGATATGTTGGAATGCCTTCAAAAGGCAGGAATGAAGTCATCTTCTTGGACTGAAAAATGCAAGAATCAAAAATAATCATTAAATTTTCAGAGTACTTTACTCTAGAAAGATGGTTTGCAAATATATGACTAACGAAATTTTGGAAATATTCCGGTAAGGGCTCAGGACAATTCACCAATTTAGTCTAGCTATAAAATGAGTGACAACACAGAAGGCGGTAGCTTAGCATGGAATGAGTAACACAACCAACATTAAATTACTGATTTTCCACCATAGTCAAGAGTAGGGTGTAGATGCTTCATAGTGAGCATATGTGTGCTGCTTCAATAATGACTCTCTCTGCTGATCATATTAGCAAAACAGCAGCCTAGTGATCCATTGTATTTCCTGTGGAGATCTTTTCCTGAGTACAGAGACAGGGACCAGGTGATAGCAGACATTTGGCCATTGTTTTTCTTTATTCTTTCTTTCTTTGAAAATAAGATTTTAATATAATATATTCTGATCGTGGTTTTCCATTCCTTGACTCCTCCCAGTTCCTCTTCACCTCTTCCACGTACCCAATACCTCTCCTTTCTCTCTCCAGAAAACAGGTTTAAAAAAAAAGGAAAGAAAGAAAAGTCAAAAGCACAAAATACACACACACACAAAAATCATAAAAACCTCATTGGGTGCCATTTTGTGAAAGAAGACTGCACTTTCTTTTCCCAACCACCCAGACCCAAATAATCACACAAAAACTATATTAATTACAACACTCTTTGGCCAATGGCTCAGGCATATTTCTTGCTAGTTCTTGCTTTTTAAATTCGCCTATTTCTATTATTCTGTGTATTTCCACGAGGCTGTGGCTTTCTGGAAAGATTCTGGGTATCCTTTGGCAGCTCCATGGCAGCTCCCTGACTCCACCTACTCTCTCTATCTCTATTCGGATTTCCTCCTGGCTTTACTCTGCTTACTCGTTAAACAACAGAAGGAACACAGATACATAAGGACATCCCACATCAAGTGAGTTTCTTGTTTGTGAGTGAATCTTTTATGTGCCTGATTAAGAAGACATTTGATGATTCTTTTCTAACTTTACTTGCTATTTGCTAGAATTACTCTGGACTATCGTCCTGGAATGAATGCATTAGATTTTGTTTATATTTTACAAAGGTTTCTGTGTTATAGACATGTTATAGACATGACCTGAAAGGCCAGTTGGGTACAGAAGGTTTATCTGAATAGAATTCTCGTTCAGTGTTTGCGTGTTGTTCCCAAGAAAGCTGATGCCATTCTGATTCCGGGACCATCAGAGAACACCTGATTTGCTTGATACTTTTTTACTAAAAACTTTTGGATTTCTTCTAGATACTGTATGTTCATTCTGTTGTTTTCCCTAAATATTTTATCTTTCATCTCATTTTATTGGTCGGGAAGCTAAGAGAGGGATTAAACAAACTGCATCATACAGTTAACTACTGGAAGCAAAATTCAAACAAAACCCTGATTCAAGACTGTGTGTGCTTTCTATGCCTTATATCATATCTTATGACAGTTAAGGTTTGAAGGGACTTTTATAGTGCATTTAATCCAATTACTGTGGTTATACCAGTGACTCATTTTGGATTGTTTCCCTCCCCCAACTCCTAGGACAGTTTCTTCTCTGAATAATACACTTGTACATAGGAAAGGCATCAAATTTTCATTCTTATGGAAACACTTCTACCTGTTATTTGTTGACACTTACAAACTAATGATAATATGAACTAAGATAAATAAAACATTTTTCCAATACACTACTGTTTCAAGTATAAATCATTCTATGTATTCCAGTAGAATTCACTTTTAAACAGAGCATTCTAATTACCAAAGACAATAACTTCATGTTAGTACGTTCCATGTTTATTAATGTCTTAAAATTGGTTTCCAAAACATTGCTAATTACAACTTGTTTCTGATAAAGAGTGCTAAACCTATCTATTTCTTTCAGCAGTTTATGTTAAACATGATATTAAATCACTAAAGATATTCTCAAAAAATCAGTGACTCAGAATGGCTGCTACCTGAACATGTCAAGAGGATTTCATTTTAACAAGATGTCACACAATCTTTTTACAAATAGCAAAGTAGTAAATTAAACTTTGTTACAATTGTGCCTAAATTATATTCTGACTGGTTTTCCTAAAGACCAAAGTCATCACTCAATTATATACCCTAATTTCCATGTACATGATGTATATTCCCATGAAAACAAACATGAAGTGAAATAGTTTCCTATATGGTTTTTAGATGAAAAGATTCAGAAGTACAGACATATTTAAGGGGAAGGAGAGTCAAAGTACACATCTATACCCAGCAAGTCATAAATCATATATCTGTTATTACTATGTTCTAGGATATTCTCTTAATCTTATATTTGGTTCATTATGGACAACAGATAGGCTTATAAATCCATTATAAAATAACTGGTATTTTATGTTATTTATTGTAGATTATTGTATTCCTTTTGTACCTTCCTCCTCAAGAATATGGCATACAGTACATATGCACACATGCTCACAGGCATTTGCATAGAGACACATACACACACACAACCACAAAGTTAATCATTAACTCAGCTTTGACCTCACAGTATTTCCAAAAATGTATTACTGAAAAAAAATTAAGTCCATGTCTCAAAGTATGTTTTATGGATGATTATTAATGTCAGAGGAAAATAAGTGAGGGAAGGACCAAGCCAGTTAGTGTCTGGGTGGTTTTAGTGGCAAGGTTTTAAAGACGTTAATATGTTATAATATGTCATTACATTCTTTAGAGCAAAAGTAAGCTACTGCATAAACTATTTCAAGACACATTTTGTGGGGAGCCTGTTTTAAGAGATGCCCTTTCCAGATATGAATTAGAAGCTTGGAGATATTCATCTGAATACGAATAGCTGATTTCCAAAAGGACCTGGATTTACGAAGGAGAATAAAATTAAAATAAAAAAGGTATAAAATTAAACTGGACTCTATACAGAAACCAGACACTCCTGAGTAATATATTTCTCATACTCTTTAGTTTTCATTGTGAACTATTTCTTAAATTTATTCTTCCTCTTTCTCAAATGAAGTATTACTGTCTTCTCGCTGTAGGAAGCAGAGGTTTCCTGGTGAGATGACTTAACGTCAATATAGTACATTGACACTGTTTTTCAGCTATAAGCTCGCTGTCATTTAAGCTATGATTATTCCAATTATCCTAATCATTGCATACGTATTAAAATGTGACACTATATTCATAATAGGTGCAATTACTATGTATCAACTAAAGATAATTAAAAATGCTTCATGGAACTTGGGTTTTAAAATCAGGTGTCCATCTATTATTAGTTCTGTTTTTTTTTTAAATAAAATGTGCCCAAAGGTTACAGCCAATCAAAGATGGTACTGCAAATCTATAATGTCAACTCTGCAGAAGTTGATGCAGGAGAACTGCGAGTTTGATTCTATCTTTAAAAAAGCATAAATAAAATGAAATTAAGCACAAACCAGTGGCATTGTAAATAGGAAATGACAGAGGAAATTAACAAGAACAAAAACTAGTACTTCAAAAAGAAGAATAAAATTTACAAGCCTCTATCTGGACAATCAAGAAAAATGGAGAGAAAATTCGAAATGCAAGATGGAGCATCATTATTGATCCAAAGAATATTAAAAGACTAATAAAGCAATAATTATTATGGACAACTCCATACTCACTAATTTGGCAATCCACATTTTTAATTATAAAAATCCCCACAAGGATAAATAATATGAATAATGTTTCCCTTATCAACTAAAGAAATTTAATTAATAATCAATAACCTTCCAAATAGAAACACCAAATCCAGATAAATTCACTGATGAAATCCCCTAAACAATAAAAAAGAAACCATAATACTTGTCTAAACTCTCTTTCAAAAATTAGAAGCAGTGGGAAAATTTCATGTATTTCTTATTCCATGTATAACTATTACTCTAATTAAAAAACCAGGCAAAAGCATATTGAGAAATAAAACTACAGACTATTCCCCACTTTCTCTTCTATCAGGTTCAGTGTATCTGGTTTTATGTTGAGGTCTTTGTTCCACTGGGACTTGAGTTTTGTGCAGGGTGATAGATATGGATCTATTTGCATTTTTCTACATGCTGACATCCAGTTAGACCACCACCATTTTTTGAAGATACTTTCTTTTTTCCATTTTATAAGTTTGGTTCCTTTGTTGGAAAATAGGTATCTATAGGTTTGTGGATTTATGCCTGAGACATTGATTTAATTCCATTAATCTACCTGTCTGCTTTTATGCCAATACCATGCAGTTTTTATTGCTATAACCCTATAGTAAAGCTTGAAATCAGGAGTGGTGATACCTCTGGAAGTTCTTTTGTTGTACAGGATTGTTTTAGCTATCCTTGGGTTTTTTTTTTCATATGAAGTTGAGTATTGTTCTTTTATTATTATTTTTTATTTATTTTTTATTGAAAATTTCCACCTCCTCCCACTTCCCTTCCCTTCCCCCAGCTCCCTCTCCATCCCTCTCCATTGCAAGGAGCAGTCAGGGTTCCCTACCCTATGGGAAGTCCAAGGTCCTCCCTGTTCCCTATTATTGTTCTTTCAAGGTCTGTACAGAACTACATTGGTATATTAATGGGGATTTCATTAAATCTGTAGATAACTTTGGGTAAGATGACCATATTCACTACATTAATCCTACCAATCCTTGAATATGGGAGATCTTTTCATCTTCTGATATGTTCTCCAAATTCTTTCTTCAAAGACTCGGTTCTTGTCATACAGGTCTTTCACTTGCTGAGTTAGACTTACATTAAGATATGCTATATAATTTGTGGGTTATTGTAAAGGGTATTATTTCCCTGATTTCTTTCTCAGTCCATATATCGTTTATAGATAGGAGACCTACTGACTTTTTTGACTTAATTTTGTATCTAGCCACTTCACTAAAGGTGATTATGAGCTGTAGGAGTTTCCTTGTAGAATTTTTGGCATCTTGTATTATCCTATCACATCATCTGAAAACAATGATAGTTTGACTCCTTCCTTCCCAAATTGTATCCCCTTGATCTCCTTTTGTTGTCTTATTGCTATAGCCAGAACTTCAAGTACTATGTTGAATAGATATGGTGAGACTGGATAACCTTGTCTCGGTTTTAGTGGAATTGCTTTGAGTTTCTCTCCATTTAATTTGATGCTGGCTATCAGTTTGTTGTGTGTTGCTTTAATTATACGTAGGTATGTTCCTTTTATTCTAATCTTTCCAAGACTTTTATCATGAAGGGATGTTTGATTTTGCCAAAGGCTTTTTCAGCATTTAATGAGATAATCATGTTTTTTTTTCTTTCAGTTTACTTATTTGGTAGATTACGTTGGCATATTTTTATGTTGACCCATCCCTACATCTCTGAGATGAAGTCTACTTGATTATGGTGGATGATCTTTTGGACATGCTCTTTGATTCAGTTTCGGAGTACCTTACTGAGAATTTTTGCATCTCTGTTTATGAGGAAAATTGGTCTGTAATTCTCTTTTTTTCATTGAGTCTTCATGTGGTTTGGGTTATTATGGCCTCATAAAATGAATTTGGCAATGTTTCTTCTGTTTATATCTTGTGGATTAATTTGAAGAGTATGGGTATTAGCTCTTCTTTGAATGTCTGATAGCATGCCATGACAAGAGAGTGGTGTATCAGGCTTTTTCTTTTGGGCCACCAACCAGCTCCCAAACCATGACATAGAGACTTAATATTAGTTACGAATGCTTGGCCCTATCTTATGCCCATTTTCTACTAGTTCTTACAACTTAACCTGTTTCTCGTCATCTATGTTTTGTCTCATGGCTTTTTACCTTTCTTTCTTTCTGTTTATCTTACTTCCTGCTGCCTACATGTATGACTGACTGGTGGTTGCCTAACTTCTGGTCACGGGCATGTTCCTCACTTTCTCCCTCATTCTCTTCTCTCCTCTCTTGAGCACTAGATTCCTCTTCCCATTTATTCTCTCTTCTCTTCAGCTCTGTCTATCAGACATCAGACAAGAAAAATGATAAGAAATGAGGGGGCAATGAAATTATTGCAAACGATTCATGGTGACAGATCTTATACAAGTGCACAACATATGGAATAAACCTCAATGAATTATTCTCTGTGCCATCAACCAGCTCTCAAATAAAGACGTGGAGGCTTATTATTAATTATGAATGCTTGACTTTAGCATAGGCTTATGAAACTACCTCTTTTAACTTAATTTGACATTTTTCTATTCATCCATACTTTGCCATGAGGCTTTTTACCTCTCTTTCACCCTGTATGTCCTACTTTTATGCTTCCTCTGTGTCTGGCTGGCCGGCCTCTGGCCTCTCCTTAGCATTGCTTTTTCTTTCTCTTCTGAGCCTAAATTCTTCCTCCTACTTATTCTCCCTGACCAGAATTACCATCTATACCTTCTCTCTTGCTTTTGGGTATTAAGCTTTTTATAGATCAATCAGATGTTTTAGACAGGCAAGATAAAACAGCAATGCATCTTTACATAATTAAACAAATACAATACATCTTTGCATATATTACACAACACCCCCAAGGCACAGTTATATCAGAACTGGCTCAACAATTATAACCAAGATAATATTACAAGAAAATGTTTTTTAAAAAAAACAAAACAGAAATCTGTGTGTAGTATAGGGTTGGGTGGATGGCCTGTGGGCAGTCTATATACTTCATGCTCGTGATTTCAAGACATTACAAACTATTCTGAAAAATAAATTTGGGAGACAAATTAACATTTTACAATTATATTTTGGCCGGGGCAGTGTTTTTAGCATTTTGTTTTATTTATTTTTTGCCAAAAGTAATGATCCCTTCCTGAATTAATGTATATGGTTCTTCAAGAAATAATGATAGCTCATATTAGAAGATTGTCATAGTATAATATTTATGTTCTGTGTCATTCATTTGCTATATGGATTTCTCATCCTGAGTGGATCCAGAATGCAACTGTAATATGGACTCATTTACTAAGTACAGACTGTTAAAAAAAAAAAAAGTTCTCTTCCCACAGTTTCTTTTAAATCACTTCCAATCTAAATATGATTGGAAACTATTTCAAGTTTTTATTTAAATTAATAAGTCCTATGTCCCTCTTTCCATGGTCTTCAACTGGTAATTTAATTTATGGGAATGTACCCACTAGTTCTGGGATGTCTGCCTGGGAGATTAGCTAGTGGTTGACTTTTTACTATACATACTTTATCAATTAATGATTTGCCAGAAAATTTGACATTATTTTGCTCCACATGCAAGCCAAATGGAAGGAAAAAAATCCCCAAATAGCCCCAAATTACTATCTCAAGTATCCAAGAATAATTTCAAGAAATAGTCAAATTTGTCTAGTTTGGAATAACCCTGTGGTTCCAGTTGACTCTAAACATGTCTTTAATCTAGTAAATCTCAACACGTAGGGAAGGGGTCAGCATTTGCTGTTAGGTACCTTCTTAGCAATATAAAAGGTTACTCCATAACTCTCCCCAACTTCCTCTTTCCAACCATTGTCCATCTAAGTCATAATATATCTATATTTTTCAGGGGATCAACCATGAGAATGGAATTTTTATTCATCTTTTTATATTTATTTTACATATCAACCACAGTTTCCCTACCCTCTTCTCCCATTTTCTTCGCTCACCTCTCTTCTACCATCCCCCACCCCATCCACTCCCTCTCCATTTCCATTCAAATGGGTAAAGGCCTCCCATGGAAATCAATAAAGCAAGGCAAATCAAGTTGAAGCAGCATCAAACTCCTCCCCACTTCATCAAAGCTGAACAAGGCATTTCACCATGAAGAATAGGGTCCAAAGAGCCAATTCATGCATTAGGGACAGGTCCTGGTTCCACTAATAGGGACCCCACAAAAGACCCAGCTACACAACTGTCACCCAGATGCAGAGGGTCAAGATCAGTCCTGTGCTGGCTCCCTAGCTGTCTTTCCAGAATCTGTAAGGTACTACAAACTCAGATCAGCTATCTCTGTAGGTTACCCATCAATATCTGACCCCTCCCCCTTGCTCATATAATCCCTCCACCCTCTCTTCAACTGGACTCACAGAACTCGGCCCAGTGGTTGGCTGTGGATGTCTGCATATACTTCCATCAGGCTCTGGGTAAGAACAGAGATACAAGGAACATACTTAAACACAATAAAGGCAATATACAGCAAGACAACAGCCAAGATCAAATTAAATAGAGAGAAACTCAAAACAATTCCACTAAAATTAAAAACAAGATAAGGCTGTCCATTCTCTCCAAATCTACTCAACATAGTACTTGAAGATCTAGCTAGATCAATAAGGCAACAAGAGGAGATCAAGGAGATACAAATTGGAAAGGGAGAAGTCAAACTTTCACTATTAACAGATGATATGATTGTATACATAAGTGACTGCAAATATTCTTCCATAGAACTCCCAAAGCTGATTAAACACCTCCAGTAATGTGGCTGGAGACAAGATTAAGTCAAAAAGATCAGTAGCATATATACAAAAATATATACAAATAATAAATGGGCTGAGAAAAAAATCATAGAAACAACACCCTTTACAAGAGCCAGAAAAAACATAATATATCTTAGGATAACTAACCAAACAAGTGAAAGACCTATGTGGTAAGAATTTCCTTGAAGAAAGAAATTGGGAAGAGGTCAGAAAATAGAAATGTCACTCATGCTCGTAAAAATGGCAATCTTTCCAAAATCAATATACAGATTCATTGCAATCCCCATCAAAACCCCAACACAATTCTTCACGGACCTTATTAAAAGAGCAATACTCAACTCCATATGGAAAAAGAAAAAAAAACAGAATAACTAAAACAATCTGTACAATAAAAAAATGTGGAGGTATCACCATCCCTGATAAGGTCTACTACAGAGATATAATAATAAAAACAGTTTGATATTGGCATAAAAATGGACACGTGGAACAATAGAACTGAATCAAATAGCCTCACATAAACCCACACACCTATAAACACCTGATTTTTGACAAAGAAGTAACACACACACACACAATGAAAAAGAAATCATCTTCAACAAATGGTACTGGCATAACTGTACAGCTGCATATAGAAGAATAAAAATAGATCCATATCTATGACCCTGTACAAAATCCAAGACCAAGTGGATTAAAGACCTCAAGAAAATTCAGTTACAGAGAATGGAGTTTTTAGATGAGCTCTTGTTTTTTTCGAGACAGGGTTTCTTTGTGTAACTTTGGTAGCTGTCATGGAACTCACTCTATAAGACCAGGCTGGCCTCGAACTCACAAAGATTTGCCTGCCTCTACCTCCCTGAGTGCACCTCAGGGGATTAAAGGCATGTGCCATCACCACCCAGCTTTAAATGAAAACCCCTTTATAATGACACAGAATTTATTTGAAACTGTGTATAAAAAGAAGAAAAAGCAGAAACATAATTAACTAGATGTGTAAAAACTCAGATCTTTTTTTTTGTTTTTTTTTTAATTTATTTATTTATTGAGGATTTCTGCCTCCTCCCCTCCACCACCTCCCATTTCCCTCCCCCTCCCCTGATTAAGTCCCTCTCCCTCATCAGCTTGAAGAGCCATCAGGGTTCCCTGACCTGTGGGAAGTCCAAGGACCGCCCACCTTCATCCAGGTTTAGTGAGTTGAGCATCCAAACCGCTCAGGCCCCCCCAAAGCCTGCACGTGCAGTAGGATCAAAAACCCATTGCCATTATTCTCAGGTATTTTGTTCTGATGTCAGGCAGCTAACATATAATTCCATGTTGATTTTTATAAGGAGCTGCCTAACGATTTCTTAAGGACCAGTACCAGTTTGCATCTTTACCAGCACAGTAAGAAGATTCCAGGTTTCCCACAATAATTTTTTTATAAGTTTACATTTTTAAAATAAAGAAAAGAAATCCCACATTCTAAAACAAGCAGAGGGTAGGGGAGAAAGGGGAGAAGGGGGGAGGGATGGAGGGAAGAGGGGAGTCAGCCTGCTTACAGGGTTATTCTACTATAGATTAGACCTTGTGAAGAGAGACATAAATGTAAGTTAGGTGATGCTGGACATTCTTCCTACATTTCTAACCCTGTTCTCCAAGGAATAATAATCCTAAATATTGTTATGGCATAAGAAGTGGAAAAAATTTAAGAAACAAAACAGTTTTATGCAGACACATGTTTGTTGTGCAAAATATCTGCAAGGAGATGCACCAAGGTCACTATTTTTTATTTATAGAAATCATGATCACATGTGAGTTTTTGCTCTTTTTTTTTTTGCTTATTTACTACTATTGTTTTAAAACCAATGACTGTGTGTACTTTTTACCCCTCCTTTTAAAGAGTATTATGCTTCTGCCCCTCGGCCCTGTACCACCCATTCTCAGTCTGACCAAACACAAGCTAAGAAGATGTCTTCTAAAGCTCTCAGTGTCTGGACTCTGCCTTCCTGAGAATGTCCTATTTAATTGGGATAATTCTACTGTGAAAACAGAGCCCAGAACTCATGCTGCTATACCTTCCTTCTCTGCAATCATTTATGGAATTTTGTGAAGGGGGGGGAACAAGTCTTCCTCCAGAATGACAGTCTCCTGACGTGAGCTTAGCAGAGGTCATTTTATTTACGGTTCACAAGATATTATCTTTACTGGCTACATCTGGAGAAGTTTCCTTAGTATCAAGAGGCTACTTCAAGAAACATGTGACGAGGTGTCCCAAACTTTCTCCTGGCAAGTGTCATGGGAAGATATGCAACTTAATGTGGAAACGAAGCCATCTGGCATCTAAAAAGTGTTGTACCCAGAGAGTAAGGTGTAGTTTAAGCTGCTCTTTCTAATAAAGCTGTCTTTTCCTTCATGGATGAAATATTTAGACACTGGTTTGTCATATAGCTCTTGACTGCATGTTAATGTGGAATTCACAGGAACGATATAGGAGTGGAGGAGAAAGGAAGGAAACACAAAAGTCCTTAGTAAAGATGAGAGTCAGCACCCGTTGTGTATTGCCTTTGCCTTCAGTGTGTTGAGAAAAACAAGACCCGTTGAAGCATAAGATTCTGGATATTGTAGCAAAGAAACAAATGTCTTCAAGAATTGCAAAGCAAACAGCTTCTTCATAGTCCAGTCATGAAGCAATGTACCTTATGTGTCTGATGCTTTCAAACTTAAGACGTTGGATCTGAGGCAGGAAGGTCTATTCCTAAAGGTTCTGAAGACTTTTACCTTCAAACTGTGAAGGCATATGTTCCTTCAGAAATCTTAGAATTCCCTTTTTCTCTCCATTTACTGGGGAGAGATGTGAGATAGGGAGAATAATCTGCTTTCCCTGTGACCAGGGGAAAACTGTTAAAGAATTTACATACATCATTACCCAAATGCCTCAAATTTACAAAAATTTTCGTTTCTTTGTCTACCAACTGATTTTAATGAGTTGCTATTGTGTATGAGGTAACATGGAATGTCCATGGGGAAGCCAAGGGTAAACGACATCATTCAACCTTTTGAGACTTCTCTTCCAAGAAACAAGTAAATACAAGTACTCAAATGATTGCTAAGCATATGAAATATGGAAATATTGTAAGTTTTTAATTCATAAAAGAAATTAGAGAAATTATGGTCAATCTACCACAAAATGACAGTACACATAACATGCACCAAAGATTCAAGGATATAACACATTTTTCAGAGAAAACAACTATCCAGTTAATATATAAAATATACTTACTTAAGACCACAAAGAAAAGAGAAAACGTTTTCAAAGTAGAAGAAACTTAATGTTTTCCACCATTATCTTACAGTTGAATTTTCCCCATTATTTCAAAAGTGCTATGCTTTGGGGCTTGGGGATAGTTTACTCAGGAAAGTGTTTGTCCTGCATTCAGATCCTCAGCACTCATCCATAGCCTCAGGATGAGGGAGGCAAAGAGAGGCAGATTCCTAGGGGTCACTGGCCAACCAGCATAGCTAAATCAGTGAGATCCAGTTATGCTGAGAGGCTGTGCCTCACAAGGTAAAGTAGAATTGAAGACAATTGTGATCAATGTCTGACCTCCACACACAAGTAAGCACACATTCACACCACCCACATGAGCATGCCCATATATGTACACCAAACACACACACACACACACACACACACACACACACACACACACACACACATACATGCGTGCACTGCCCTGTTTTGAAAAGAAAAGATCTACATATCTTTTCTTCTAGCCCATCATATACTTACATTTTACTCTATATTTTTAGAACTACAAGCAATATTCATCATTTAAATCTAGATGTGTCTACATGTGTTTCATTTTGTTTCATTTGTGCACCTCTGGATCCCTACATATTTTCTTCTATTTAAGATCTCCTTCTTGTTGAGGTATATATTTTCCTAATATTTCATCAAGAATTTGTAAATACAAACTCTTTCACTTTGTACATCTAAATTTTTTATTTTAATTTTGTCTTTTATCTTAGCTGTTTATTTAATAGAGCCTATTAACTGGGGACATATTTTACCCTCACAAGTATGGAACTCTTCTCTGGCATCTCTTGTGCATGTTAAGACTACTGTCTTTCCTTGCTAGATATACAATAATTTCTCTAATTTCTTTTATGAACATTAAAAATTAATTTTTGGTCTTCTAAATTTTATTTCAACCTGTGTGGTATTTTTTAAAAAATTATTCTGTTGAGGACTGTCTATTTCTTGAAAACAGAGGTCCTTGACTTCCTTCTGTGGTGTTTGGAATAAGTATAGCCCCCAGAGACACATATGTTTGCACAAATAGTTATCAGGGAGTGGTGACACTGCTTAGCATTAATTAAGAGGTGTGGCTTTGTTGAAGGAAGTGGTGGATGTCTTTGAGATTTCCAAAGAACAAGCCAGGTCCTGTGGCTCTCTCATTCTCTTCCTGTGGATCTGAACGTAGAACCTTCAGATACTTCTCCAGCACCATGTATGCTTTTGGGCCGCCATGTTTTCCACCATGATAATGGACTAAACCTCTGAAACTGTAAGCAAGCCCCAATTACATGCTTTCTTTTATACCTTGGTCATGATGACTCCTCCCAGCAATAGAACACTGACTAAGACACCTTCCTTTTTTCAGAATTTTGCTTCTCCTAATCTGTCATTCTGGGCAGAATGTTAATGTTAGTTGGCATCTCTTAGATTCACATTCCATTCCTTACATCTTTGTATAATACTGCTTGTGAGTTAATAGTGAAATAATAATTAACTCATTGGGAAACCATATGCATGAGTATATTAGATAATGTATTAAAAGCCTTTGCTAATTTTGTGTTACAGAGATTTCATAGTTTTCTTTCTAATTGCTTATCATTTCAAATAATCTCTTCCATTCTTCTTCATAGATGATTCTTTTAAAATTTACTTATGTCTATGAATGTTTAAAATGAACTTGTTTTCACATTATCATACTTTTTATTGGTTTAGTACTCAATTTTCCCTTTTGCTGAGATTCTATGCTCAAATGAAGGTCTATTTGCTTAAAGTCTTAGATGTGGGATATCATTGGAGGAATAATTTCTAAAGGATCTGCCTAAGTTCCAGGTTATGACATTGTTATCATAAGTGAATAAATGTTTACTTCCAACTACCAAATTTTTCAGTAGCTCCTTGACCCTAGTTTCTTCACCAAGTATGGTATATGGATTCCACGTATTATTGACTTATAATAAGAAGCCCCCTGCCTTTTATCTTTTTCTTGCCAAATCACCAATGCAGTGTGAGAACTCTCTCTGTAAGCTGTCACAATTTTTTGTTATTGTTGCTGTTGTGGTTTGGAGTTTTGTTTGTTGTTATTGTTTTGTTTGTTTTAGCTCTAGCTAGCCTAGAACTTTCTAAGTAGACCAAGCTGGTCTCAGACTCAAGCGACCCCCCTGTCTGCCTTCAGATAGATGGGATGGAAGGTATACACCCAGCTCCAGGCTCTCACTTTAAGCTGGTATTATACCATTGTGTTTCCCTATAACCAAACCTATGACTCAGTCCCTGCCTTATTTGCCAACACATTATTATTAGCTTGAACCTCCATCACAACCCCAGATAATGTCCAGAATGGGCCATTTGGCCTTACTTCCCATTCTAGCTTCAATGACTCTTTTCATTCTCAGTGCTACACAGCTTCTGTTTTCTCAAACTTAGAGAGGAGAATGCCCATTTTGTGGTTACTGTGTCTATTCAGAAATAATCAGTGTTGGAGCAATAAGTGGGAGAAGCTAATCTACCATTTTTTTTATCTAGAACTCTCAGTTTCACTGTGAAATTACAGGGCTCTGTTGAGTTCATCTGCTTTTTCAAGTTGTTCCTTTTTATTTTTAATTTAAATAGATCAATAGATCACCTTGGTTGTTTTTGAAAAATGTACTCTTGAATCTTATCGGTCTGGGTTTACATTTGCTCATTGTTTACAGGTGCCAAATTCTTAAGGACTATCCCACGGTACACATGTAGACACACACTCGCAAAGCGGGAAGTGAAAATGCATGGAGCAGCATTTACAGAGTCTCTGAATATCCCACTGACCAGAAAATCTAAGTTTCTAAGTTGGCAGCTTTCTTGTTGGAAACAGAATTTCATGGATTTAAACGTGATGCAGCTTTCCTTTTGACTTGGCTGGAGTGGTCCTTGGTGCTTTTATATTACAAAAGGGTACTTTTGGGATAAATAAGAAATTATTTGATCTACCAAACTTGCTTTCTATAACCAAATCTCCAGAAATATGTATTCTTTTCATACCAGACATTACCTGGTCAAATGTTACTTACAATCCCAAATATAATGAGATATTTTTCCCTTTTTTCCTCTTTCTTTCGTTCTTCCTGTCTGTCTGTCTGTCTTTCCTTCCTTCCTTCTTTCCCTTCCTTTCGTGTGTGTGTGAAGGGTAGAATTATGAACTATAAAACTGAGGTGACAGGAAGGTGCTAGCAGAAATGTTCAAAACATTGATGTGATTTATGAACATGTGGCAAACAGATGTGGTGGAGTAAGGGGGACCCTCATCTCCTTTTATAAATCCCAGTCACATTTGTGTCTTTCTGACAACACCACCACCCTCAGGTTCGTAATATGCTTTATTAAAATTCTCTGCAGGGCATATGGATGATTAATAATTGTTGATGACAGAAATTTGGTTTGGGTAAGCTGTGTCGTGAAAGATAAATACAACAGGGCTATTTTAACCTCTGTATATTATGCTTATTAGAATGAGGCTTCTCTGTGAGATGGCCTGTGTTGAGATTGTGTGTGATTAATGGAAATGTCACCAATGACCCTGGTTCTGGAAAACCTCTTCAAATCTCTTTTGTTGTAATCATCACTTGAGTTTCATTTGTCACTAGGGAAAATCATTTTTAGTAAAAAAAAAAAAAAAATACAACCAAGATTAGTTAAAACAAAATGTACATTGACTAGCTACCTAGGAATAAAATAAAAACAAAGCATATATAGTTATTAGATGTAAAAATTTGCTTGCAACCAATGCTAAATGTGCTATATTTTTTTGAAAAATTACAGACAGGAAAACATTGAAGTATTGGAATATTTGGTTTTGCTTCTCTTTCCTTCTATGATGTCTGAAAATTTTAGATCAACCATTCTTTCTACCTTTCTTAGGAGAATAAGTTTTCTGCAATTAGTAGAGTAAATATAGTAAAATTTGGAAAATTCATTAAACCATTTATGAAAATGTTGCTTCCTCTTAGCAAGAAACTCTTAACAGTGCCAATGTGTTTATAGTAAAGAACTGGGTTTTCCTCAACTTTTCCAAGTCCTCAGTATCACTTAGTCTAGATGAAACTATGCTATAAATAAACATTCTCAGAGCTCATTGTTTTTCAAGTGGGAACATTGAAATTTACTGCAAATTATATTTACATTGTGTATTTCTCACAGTGAATTAATAGTCATTGATAAAGCTGGTAGTTACACTATAATCATGAAATTCTAGTTTCACTCAAGTAATATATTGTGGATATCTTGAAAAAGTTAAAAGAATAAAAAACAATCAAAATAATGCTGTAAGTATCGTGTTTACTGATGTGGTAGGTTGTGCTGTGGCTGAGACTTTGTCAGGCAGACCTAAAGTAATGTATTTGAAACTCTTCAACTTTTAAACACCTCTATTTCTCCCAAGTAACAGTTTAGCTAGCAGTTCTCTGCAAGACACAAAGAATGCTTCCTGGCTGGGGTCCTCCTACAAAGTGTGACAGAAATCAGCATGGGGCCATTCCATGCTTAATGTGTAAGGTTAAATGAGAAAAAGAACCAGGGCCAAGCTATACTTCATGGCCTCATATTTCAACCAAGCGGGGAAATTATAAAAACAGTGGTAAAACTATTTTTTTAAAAACTCACACTGACAGTATCATACTGCTTTTGAAGAAAACAATTGAGAAGTGAGACTTAACCACCTTTAGAATTTGGAGGTTAACTGTTGTGGCATCTAGATGGAAGTGTGTTTTTCTTCTATCTCAGACAACTTTCCTTCTCTCTGTTCCTGCCCCTCTAGCAGTAATGATTAGAAACTCAACTTTATAATGTATTCTTTAAAAATGTTGAGTTTTCCTATTATAGAAAAAAGGAGGAAAAAAACACCCCGCCTCTCTCCTTTTCTTTCTTTGGAGTATTTTGTCCTCAGTCTGAAGCTGGATTAAAGCATTTTTGACTTGAGTAACTGGAAAGTATCTTGATTTTTTTTTCTCCTAAATTGAAGTGCCTTGGTGGTTGAACAATTGAAGAAAGAGTAACAATTCCTGGAGCACTTTGTGGGTTTGGTTTTTAAACCAGTTCTTAATACTCATGATGCTTGGAATTCGGGTCTAGAATAATAGCTAGTGATTTTGAAAACATGGAATTTGTCCAGTTATAAGTAACTGCCCTGCCCAGTCTGACATATTTTCAGAAATTGCCATAGTCGATCGTCTTTACACCCAACTGAGAGGCAGGATTTTATTTTTCAAATTAGAAAGTAATTTGGTATTTTAGAGTAAAACACTGAGGAAAGCAGTCTTTCCTGCAGGTACATTGCCAGGTCTTACCTATTATGAGAGAGGGAGCCAGATATATCGGCTTGTATATCTTTCTAGAACAAAAGATAGTGTTGCTTTAATTTAGACGTTCAAACATATTATCTTGCAACCCATCAAAGGAGCTCTCTTGAATTGCCAGTTTATCTTATGCTGACTCCTAGCTAACACAAACAAAATACTGCATGAAGATTTTTGTCTCTCTTAGAACTAGTGAGTGTCAAGGATATAAATAAGCTAAAGTCGTGTTTTTAAGGAAGCGAAAAGGGCAAATAAATAGCTGAACATTGAAAGTAGGTTTCTCTCTCATCTGATGCTATAGTCTTGTCATCTCTCACATTACTAAATATGTCACTTCTTTCAGTTAGTGTATAAATAAGTTCTTGGTACTGCCAGGTACAAAGTACATAAATATTTATCTCAGTTACGGTTTCTTTTGCTGGGGAAAAAAATACCATGAACAAGGAAAACATTTTTATAAAGGAAAACATTTCATTGGAGCTGGCTTACCATTTCAGAGGTTTAGTCTGTTATCATCATGGTGGGACATGGCAACATACAGACATGGTGCTGGAGAAAGAGCTAAGAGTTCTACCCCTTGATGCGCAGGCAGCAGAAGGAGTCTGTGCCACTGGGTATGACTTGAGCGTATATCATACCTCAAAGCCCACCTCTACAGTGACACATTTCCTCCAAAAGACCTCAACTACTCCAACGAGATCACACATCCTAATAGTACCACTCCCTATGGCCAAGCTTTCAAACACATGGTCTGTGGGGGCCGTACCTTTTCAAACCATCATATTCCACTCCCAGGATCCCTTAGGCTTATAGCTATATCATAATGCAGACTGCATTAAGTCCAACTTCAGAAGTCCCTATAGTCTATCACAGTCTCAACCAAGTTTAAAAATCCAAAGTTCAAAGTCTCTTCAGAGATTCTTACTATCTCTTAACTGTAATCCCCTATAAAACCAAAATCAAATATATATATATATATATATATATCACATACTTCCAACATAAAATAGCACAGGATATACATTTCATTTCCAAAATGAAAGAAAAGGAAAATAGTGAGGAAATACTGAGCCACAGCAAGACTGAAAACCAGCTGTACAAACTCCAAACTCTGCATCTCCGTGTGTGATGTCGAAGAGTTCTTCAGATCTCCAGTCCCTTTCAGCTTTGTTGCCTGCAACATACTTCTTTCTCCTGGGCTGATTTCACTCTGTATTTGCAGCTCTCATCAGCAGGTGTCCCACAGCTCTGACATCACTAGAATTTTAGGGTCCCTCAGGCAATCCAGGCTTCATCTTTAAAGCTTCACACAATGGTTTCTCTAGGCCTTCATTCAGGGACACCCCTAACACATGCCTGGCCTCAGCAGCTTTCCTTAGTCTCAGAGGAAGATTCCACAACCCCTTTTTTTGTATCCATAACTCTAGAGCCAGAACCACAAGGTCAAAGCTGCCAAGTTCTGCCACTTACTGGGGCTGGAACATGGCCCCCTCGTTCAGTTACGTCTTCAGCTTTCTGTTTTCAATGATCTCCTTCACTGAGTAAGCTTGACTGTCCTGGAACTTGCTCTATAGACCAGGCATCAGACTCGGAAATCTGCCAACTTTAGCCTCTGAAGTGCTTAAAGGTGTGCACCAGCACAGCTGGCCTAAACTTTTCTTTAATTCCTTTTCACAAACTGGAAGCTTAACTGGGTGGGGTCTTGTCCTGAGGTCACCACTCCCTTTATTCCATGTCTTAATCTTGAACAGAGGTTCAGTCAGATATTTTTTTGGACTGCTAGCTCAAGAATAACTACATGGAAACTTCTTATTAATTATGAAAGTTCAAGATAGTTAGGCTGGTTCCTAACTATCTCTTATGACAAATTAACCCATTTATATTAATCTACATTTCATAACGTGGTGTTATCTCTCTTCCATTTTGCACCTACTATTTTCTCTTTGTGTCTCTTGGCATCTCCTCCTCCCCTCTTCCTTTCTCTCCCTCGAAATCCCTCCTATATCTCCTAGCTAGCTATTGGTCATTCAGCTTTTTATTACACCAATCACAGCAATACACCTTCACATAGTGTACAAATATCCCCCACACAGGACTTAGCTTCATTCTACTTCCTGGTGCCCCTTTTCTCTTCAGTCTGTACAGTTTCTATTTTGACTTGTTTGGCCTGCTCCATTTCATTGTAATTCTTCATTAGAGTTACTACCAAAAAACACAGGACAGAGTCTGTACTATTCTATTTTCAGATTTCCTCTGATGCCAAGGGCATTAATCCAAAACTCTTCACTTTAGCCTCAGAAAGGGTTTTCTAAACAAAGGCAAAAAGTAGCCAAAATGTCACAAGAATGATTTCTAGACAGCATACTAAAATCCTTCACCTCTGAAATATCTTGATCCAGGCCGACATAATTCAAATCACCCTCAGCACCTCTCTCTTCTATGGTCCTACTAGTATGGCCCAATAAGCCCCACTTGAAGCGTTCAACTGCTTTTCTAATCCAAGCTCCCAAAGTCTATATCCCTCCAAACAAAAGCATGGTCAAGCCTATTGTAGCAACACCCCAATTTCTGGTACCAACTTAGGGTTTTTATTGCTGTGAAGAGACACCAGTGAAGGCTTACAGTTTCAGAGGTTTAGTCCACTATCAAGGTGGAACATGGCAGTGTACAGGCAGACATGGTGCTTGAGAAGAAGCTGAGAGTTCTACATCTTGATCTGCAGGCAGCAGGAGTCTGTGCCACTGGGTGTGCTTAAGCATATATCAGACTTCAAAGCCTGCCTCCACAGTAACATACTTCTTCCAGTAAGGTCACACCTATTCCATCAAGGCCACCCCTATTATCGTAATAGTACCACTGCCTATGGCCAAGCATTTAAACACATAAGTCTATGGGGGCCATATCTATTCAAACCACCACAATATTTAAATGCAAATAAAAACAACGTGAAGCAGCTATAATATCTGTGCCTTTTAGTTCAATATATTGAAGAGGAAGAATATCTACCTAACAAAATAATATGCACACACACACACACACACACACACACACACACACACACACACACACACAAATGGAGAACAAGACTCCAGTGAGGTAAAGCAGACAGGGGCCACTAAAACAAAACACCAGATCAGTGGACATGCAGAGGAGAGGAAGTCAAGTCCCTCCTTCCCTAGGCACCACCCTTCGTGGTCCCATGCTCATCACTCCTCCCCAACAAGCTCTCTCAAACTCCTTGCCTACTTTGGAATGTTCCCATTTATCACCTTTAAAAATTATGTTGCATTTAAAAGCACATAAAGACTCTAAAATCTGATGTAACAGCATTCCGCAGCCTGCTGTTAGTTCAGGACGTGAGACTCCGGCCCTGCTGGAGAGAGACCTTGGCATGTGTGTGGAGGTCAGAGGACAGCTCTGAGGAGTCCATTCTCTTCTCCACCCTGCGGGCTCTGGAGGTGTAACGTGGGTCATCAGGCTTGACAGCAAGTGCTCTCTCACACAGAATCACCTCAGCCACCCAGTTTCACTGTTTACACTTACCAAGACTTACTTGTCCATCTCACAAATAGATGTATTAATTATTACACTTCATGTTTTGATAAAATTGTTGTCTATGTTGCTTTCTATCAATAAGGTTTTTCTTAGGTACAGATACAAGAACAAAATTCCTTACAGTACATTTTTTCCAAGTTCATTAGATACTGAGAGATTGTTTTCCAAAGGGATGATAACAGCAAACTAAATTTTAAAGTAAACTGAAAAATAAAAATTAACAAAACAGAAGCTCTTAACGTCCTCAGGACTCAATATAGTCAGATTTTAAGTTGTTGCCAGAGGCCTTTTAAGCCATCTTTAGCTTTTTTGGAGATGGGGCACCCCTGGAGGACTGGAAAGAGAAGGGTGAAATTTTACAACCCGGCAAGGTCCAGCCAACCATTGTGTGGAAATAGACATGTGTGAGCACATGTGCCTCTCTGTGTCATATGTGTTTCTGGTGCTTTCCCTTTGGGCTTTCTTTCTTCTTTTTGTTATGTCCTTGTTTTGTCTTATTTTGCTTTATTTTATTTTATTATATTCCCTGGACACCTGTTCATTTTCTAACGGGGGACAGAAAAAAATGTGGATCCAGACAAGAGGGGAAAGGGAGAGGAACTGGGAGAAAATGGGGAAGGAGAAACCATAATTAGAATTTACTGTATTAAAAAATCTGTTTTCAATAAAAGAAAAAAATAAAGAGAATAGAAGCTAAGAACCTAAGAGACAGAAGTAATGTTGACAGCTAAGTGGTTGCTGTACAATCTGCTCAGATCCTAGGAAAAGTCTTCCTCCTGGTTGTACAACAGAAGGAGAAAATTCTTCCAAGTCTAATCGGGGATCATCCTTGTCATTGTCATTGCTTTGCGACTATTGAAATTAATTAATGTTTCTGCTTTCATTTCCTCCCGCTTTTTTTTCCTTTGGCTGCTAGGTAGCTTAGAGTCAAATGAGAGCCTCTAATTTGGGAGTTTTGTTTATTTGTTTTAGTTTGGTTTGGCGTAGAGAACTCGGACTGGCTAATTCATGGCTGTTCCTTCCGTTTTTTAAAGTAGCGAACCAAATGCTTAGCTATGTACAAAAGGGGATCTTGGTTGACTGGATGATCCAGTCCCATGGATCTGATTCAAAAAGAAAAGGCAGATTTAAAATACATGAATGCAAACACACATAACCATCTCTGCTGCAGCAAATGAACAGAACTTTCCAAATGTGTTATGGGTACTGACCTTACATCTTGCTTAATTTCATTTATTCTACCACCCCAGTCTCCCAAAGCTAATTGAATCTCCAATTTCATCATAATTTCATTTCAGCACAATACACTGGATATATTTTTAAATAAAGGAGCAATTATTTGATTTTCAAATAGTTTCCAGAGACCTGCAAATGTTCTATCATACTAACAAGGCAGAGAAGGCCTACTCTGAAATATTATTGTTTTATAAATATGTTTCCCTAATGTTTTAGAAAAGCCTTATCTTCTTAGATACCCCTAAGTGACATTCTATTCTCCCCCCCCCCACCCCAGATAATTCAGTAACCATTCCATCAAACCATCTTTGCCCCCTTGGAATCATCTCCAAATAACATGAACCAGCGTGCAGCGTCTCTCTTCCCTAGGCAAAATTATTGCTTTCCTTGTACTCTTAAAAATGACCCTTTCTTATAAAAAGAGGAGAGATAACAACCAGCATATTTTGTCAGAGTTGTTGGATGTAGGAACAACAGATGTCCTTATGAATAAAGACTTTTGGGACATTGAGGTTTCTGCCTGTTTCTTGCTTCTTTGCCTCCAAGCGAGAAAAATCATGCTTAGGCATGAAAGAAATGGGAGTGAAATAGAGCACACAAGACCATCCATCTACCCCATACCTCATTCTTTTTGTTCTTGCATGTGTGTGATGTAGTGTCTGTGCATGCCTGTTTATATCCATGTGGATGCTAATGTTAGTGTCTTCCTCTTTAGCTGGACACATTATGCTTTATGTACATCCCTCACAGAAGCTGGAGCTCACTGATTGTCCAGCGGTCTCCCTGTTTATGTCCCACCAGAGCTGGGATTGTGGACTTGTTCAGCCATGTCCGTTTCTTTACAGCATGGTTGAGGATCAGAACTTAGGTCCTCATGTTTGCATGGAGTCAATTTACATTCCGAATCCATCTCCCCAGCCCCTTGTGTTTCATTCTTCATTTTGATTTCTTTACTCTACAAAATTCAGGGTGACATCAGAGGACGACTGGGCTCGGAAAATGTGCATCTTTGTCTTTCAAAGGTTTGGCATGGCAGAGACAGCACAGTAGAACATACTTCAGGTAACACATCACAATCATTTAAAAAGCCTATCATCCCTCAATTATCAGGAAATAAAACTTCACCATACCTCAAACTACAGTTGACACATCAAGTTGGATGCCTAAGGCTGGAAATTATACACGTTGCTTCCTCTCCTCTTTTTATAAGAAAGGGTCGTTTTAAAGAGTACAATAAAAGCAATAATTTTGCTTAGGGATTGTTTGCCTCTCTTGTCAAGTTAAAGAGACCCATTGAATTTTGATTTAGTAACAATGACTCCAACTCCATAAGATTGTTAGGTTTGCCAATTGTTTTGTAAGATTTGTAGGATGAATAGAATAGAGCTCAAACCATGGAAAGCAGCAGAAATCCCCAGAGAAGCAGAGACCATGACCCAACAAGGAGCCTGTAGCCACATTGAGATGCTAATCTTGTGAGAATATTGTTTTCCCTAGAACCACCAGAATGCCACTCTGGAGAAATTTTAAGTGTCATTTTTAAAGTTATACAATAGAGATAATTAAGTGTGGTGTCAACATTTCATATTTCAAGTGGCATTTTCACAAGAGGAACTTTATGACCACTGAAGAGAAGTCCTCAAGATTTTGCTCTGCCTGGATTCTGATCCTCATCCCCACACTTTCTCTCAGCGGTTTACTATGTCGGTTGGCACTTTGAGAGCCCCAGAACTGTTCCCTTGGCAATTTCTGGTTTTTCTCAGAGTACTTTTCATGTGACAGTGATGATAGATACTTATTAGACACACCAAACTGTGTGAGAGAGTCACAGTTGTGAAACAAAGGACCCAGAACATGGAACAGTCTTGAGAAAAGTGGAAAAGTGAAGTTAAAAAATAAATGGTTTACCTGCCCTAATCCTGCTTTTTCAATAAAATGCATGTTGAAATCAAGAAGAGTAGCGCATAGAGAACAGACAGGCGTTGTGCGCTGCACTCTCTCCAACATTACTTTGCATACCCTCCCAACTTCATATCTTTTTTATAAAATAACACAGTAAGGACAACTAAAGCTGCCCAAATGCACATGTATGTGGGGCCTCTTGGATACAGGCAACCTACCAAAGGCTACCCCTGGAGAGAAGTGACCTCACCTGACAGCTGTCAAATGCTATTCACTCTTCAGCTAGGGTTAGGATCTAGAGAGCAATTCTCTCATCCATGCTGGAATTTCTAATCTCTCTTGATCTTGTGGATGGACAACCACAGTTACTATAAGTTTATGTTTTCCAGTCATGTCAGCATTTCTCCGTGTATGAAGTAACCTTGTTGGTCCATGTGGAATATTTCTGTTCAAACTCTTTTAAAAGAACTGTTAAGTACATTTTGAGCTACTGGGGTTTTCATAAGGCTTCTTCATACACCTTTAGCTTCAGTTCTGCATCTCCCTATCTCATGCCCATACCCTTCCCTTTTGTTCCCAGTAGTCCCCTGCCATTCTTCCATAGGCGCATATGTTCAACTGTCCCTCTTTTTTATAATTTTATTTAGACCCGAAAGTTCCCATGTGACTGCTTCCTGCACACTTCACCTTGTTTAGGCTTTCCCTAGCCCTCTGGCTTCTTCCACCCTGCCATTCTACTGTCTATTTGAACCTTTCTTAACTCTTATTTCCTCTCTACCCTTATCTCACTATAATCTGCTACTACCCTCTCTAAAGGCATCCACCAACCCGCTGGCCCATTACTAGTTTTCTGACTTCCAAATGTACTCCGGGCTAAATACACATTTGAAACTAGAACCCACTGTAAAGACTATCACATAGGATGTGGTGAGCCTCAGGGTGCTGAACTGTTATGGAGATGCAGTACACCAGAGAAGGGTGGGCATGAGAGCTCTACCCTCCCCCGTTGACAATTTGTTTTATTTTATCTGTATGGATGTTTAACCTGCATGCATGTCTGTGTACCATTTCCATACCTTATGCCCATGGCAGCCAGAAGAAATAAGCCATTGGATTCCTCAGAACTAAGGTATAGAATGTTGTGAGCAGTCACGCGGATGCTGGGGATTGAACTGTGTCCTCTGAAAGAGCAGCAAATACTCTTAAGAAATTGCTGTGCTGCCGGGTGGTGGTGGCGCATGCCTTTAATCCCAGCACTCGGGAGGCAGAGGCAGGCGGATCTCTGTGAGTTCGAGACCAGCCTGGTCTACAAGAGCTAGTTCCAGGACAGGCTCCAAAACCACAGAGAAACCCTGTCTCGAAAAACCAAAAAAAAAAAAAAAAAGAAAGAAAGAAAGAAAGAAAGAAAGAAATTGCTGAACTGAGCTATCCATCCAGCCCCCATCCCTCCCTCCTTTTTTTGCCCTCTGCAGCAATTCTATTTGTTGCTTCTTAGCTGAACCCTTTGCATTAAGCTGGTAGGTATTCAGTAAGGCCTTTCCCTGAGTTCTGTGGGCTAACCTAGCAAGTTATCTAGCTAGAAGTAGGGGAGGGTCCTCAACACGTGATTTATAACCTATCACTGAGAAATAGTGGAGGCCCCAACTTCATCATGACCAAGTAAGCATGGTCTTATGGGGCTGAGTTCTTAACTTGTGAGACCTCATGCCAACATCAGACAATGTGAGAACTGCACTAAATTATAGGACATCCATTATGCCCACTTGAGAACCATTTGGTGTGTGTTGAAGCATGCATTCTTATGACTTAGTTCAACTTTTCCACACCTAATACACTTTACTTTCCTCTTAGTTCAACCCCCCAAAATGCCTATTCTTTCCCAAGGAATGTTCTCCAGGGAACTGAGTTTTTGTCAAACCATTTTTTAACCCGTCACAGCATATGCATAATGCCTAACCCAACAGCTCCCTATCCACTTCTACCCAGAATGTTTGTATATCTTAGATTCTTCACTATAAATTGGGTGATTTTTAAAAAACTAAATCTGGCTAGGGGAATTTTGTTTATTTTAAAGTTCAGATAGGAGCAAGAATACAGCAATCACCTAAGAGCAAGGATATAGCTCCATGGTAGAGTGTTTATCTGGCAGACAAGGTCCTAGGTTTGATCCACAATTTATAACAAATAAAATATTTGTACACCATAAATTAGTGGCCTCACTTTAGTCTCAAAAATTTGCATTGCAAAGGATGTGTGTTATTTTATTACAGATTTGACGCTATAATAAACCAACATTTGGAATCAATTGAAACGCATGAGTGCCATTTAGAGTGACTTTTGAACTTCTATGATTTGTGGCACAGATAAGAATAAACGATGGGTTAATTAATTTGGGAACAGGTTTTAAAGTCTCCACATCTTGACAAGTTAACGAATATGGTCAGTAGATGGCCCTTTCAGGCTACCTTAAGTGCATCAAGCACTTTAAACTCTGCTCAGATTTGAGGGCCTGTCATTGGCGCTTCAGGAGTGTTTTCATCTTCTTGGGCTTCCTTGTGAGAGGACTTTGATTGCCCCAGTCCTACAAACATGAACCCTTGCTTATGTCCTCTGATCTTGACTGTTTGCCACAACATTGCCTTGTCTTCCTTTCTAATCAAGAGATTGAATCCCGATTGCTAGAACAACTTGTATGTACATGTAATTTTGATTGTATGTTTTTTTTTCTTTTCCATAAACTGTAGAGAAGAGAAAACATATCACATGCTTTGTGTGTGCGCTTCATGTTTAGTACATTATTTTCCCGAAGCTTTATATTTGTGAACAAAAACCGTTTTGTTTTCGCTTGCCTGGTGAAAGCACATAAGGAATTACGCAAGAGGAAATCAGTGAGACAGAGGGCTCTATAGCTCACTCAGCCCTATACACGAATTCATCTGCAAAGCTGCACACACTTTCCCCAGTGTTTCTCAGTCTTCCTGCAGCAGAATCTCCTCAGACCATTGCTTTAACATACCCGTTTGTGGTTCTCTCTCCAGTCTCATGGAAACCGAGGGGTGGCTTCCAGAAGAAGTGCTTGGGCACATCTATAATGTTCATAGAAATGATGGACTTTTAAAACATATTTGAGAAACTCTGCTAGAGAAGACTTGAACTGAGACTCTCTTTTCTACTTGAAGCCTGGTTATGGAAAGTGTCCCGACACCTGAAAACAAGCACTTATAGTGACAAATGTTTTCTCTGGGACAATTACAGCTTTGTGCTAAGTTAATGCTGATAAATCTTCCCAACAAAGCCTGAGCCTTCATTGAGGCTGGCAGTAAAGCATCATCCTAGGCACCAAGGCGTCAAAAGGCTGTCAAGCGAGGGCGGTGCGGCAGATGCCATTTCTCTCGCACCAGATTCCTAAGCTGTGCATTGTCATAATTTTTTTCAAAAAAATCGCGAGTTGTTTCAAATTATGAATGGAAATATACAGTTATTCTAGCAATTGAAATTGAAAGTGAGAAAATAAACCTCAAACTGACATTTCCAAAATAAACCAGCATTCCTCTCCCTCCCCTTCTTCTCTCCGTCTCCCAAAGATAAACTAAAAGTGCACCGCATTAACATTCAAGGAGAATAAAACAAAAACAAAATTAGTTTCAAAGAAGATTTTGCTAGCCTGGCACTTAGTACTGTTTCTTTAATTTCTAAATTAATTTCTTTCAAAGAGAGAAAACTGGATTTTCCTTTTATCTCACTATTTCAACTTGAATGCAGGAAAGATTTAAAACAAGCATTGGGCAGGAGAAGTGACACAATCAGTAATGTATTTGCCATGCTAGTGTAAGAGGGGTAGAGCTCAGATCCTCTGAACTCATGTTAAGCCAGATTTAGTAGTCTTTGTCTATAATCCCAGGGCTCCTAAGGGAAACTGGAAGGCAGAGAATGTTCGAGAACTTACAGACCAGCTTATCCGGCACATTCAGAAATAAACCACAAAAGAAAGACCCTGTCTCCAAGAAGCAAAATGTAAAGGCTACCATCTGAAGCTAAGTTATGTCCTCTACATGTTCACTGTGACATGAGTGGAGAGAGAGAGGGAGAGAGGGGGAAAGGGAGAGAG
>NW_004949117.1:1990333-1992731 GCF_000317375.1 Microtus ochrogaster
GAAAGAGAGGGAAAGAATCATACTGTCTTCAAAATCCTAATGTACTGTCAATTCATCATTAAAAAATACTTTTCCAGATGCATTCAATTTGAAAGGGAAGAAGGAAGGGAGAGAGCATGCAGAACTATATTAGTGTTGAGTAGTAGTTGACTAGAACAATTACCATCAACCAGAAACAAAAAGGAAGAAATGACCCCTTAATCATAGAGAAGAAAAAACTTGCTTGTCTCAGGTCCTAATAATTTGAGGTAAAAGAGGAAAATTTGGTTTCAAGATTGATTTCACTTGTCTGAACAAAAGCATAATCATATGGAATTTGTGTGAGTCAGGCACACGAGGATTCCTTGATTAATGTTAATTAAAGCCTGAAAAGAGGTAATCTCATTTACAGACTTCCCCAATCCTCTACTTACTAACGCTTAAGAATAAGGTTACAATACAATCGCTTCTCACTTTTCAAAAAACTGATCTTTCAGAATATTTAATGGGCTAATTTCACTGGAGCGCATCCCGGCAGGCTGGGAACGGTGAGAGAAGGGGTCCACTGCTCTGTTTTGCCTCACCTGGCCAGACACAGCCAGTTCAGAATGAAAAGCGCAGGCAGCAATCTGGAAGAATAGAATATAAAGATTTATTTATGAAGATAAGACAGCAAGGATGACTCTAGAAGAATCTGCCTGGTTATAACAATTCCATTACCAACACTCAGAGTGTGAACGTGTAAGTCAAAGATGGAGACACAGATGTGGTCTGTCTTCACAGCTGTGCTCACTGTTGTGGGTGCTGAAAATATTGGTATCACTGTGCCTGTATATTCACTTGATGGGCTCATTTCTTGCTTTTCTTTTGGTTATGTAATACCTATCATGACATGGGGGAAATATTTTTTCAAAGAAAATCCTATAATTTAGACACAATATGAAGACTTTTCATAACAAAAATTCTATTTAGAGAATTTGTTTGCAACTACATTATCACCAGGGCAGGGCAGTAAAACTCCCCAAATAACTACGAACCTGTCTTTTTCACCTCTGATATTCTAATGTGTTCCAGGGATGATCCTTTTAATGTAACCTTATCTGCATAAAGCACTTTAATAAAGGGATAGCATGGAATTAGACATAGAGGTGGTGGTCTCTGGCATTTATAATAGGGATTGAAACCGAGCAGAAGTAGAACATTAAAGAACTTGTCACTAATAATCCATCCTTGCATTTTGTGCCACAAGATTCTCAGGTCTGACGTGTAGAAAGATGCTTGGAGATATGATCATTTCTGTAATAAATAAATAAATAAATTCCAGTGATTACACTTTTCTTTAAGTCAACTTGGTAGTTAATTAATCTCCTTTCCTTTATTTAGGCTTTTGTTCATCCCTAAGAACTAAGGTACCTACACGGTATTTTAACATCTAGACATATTACCTATAAGCAATCAGACTCATCCTGTTGGAATGTCCACATTTTCAGCTTGAGAAAAACATACTGCTCAGGCTAGGGAGATGCTCAGAGCATGAGAGTGCTTGGTATACAAGAGCTCTTGCTAGACCTAAGCTCAAATCCCCAGCACCTACATAAAAGCAGGAATGTTTTTGCGCACACCTATAATCTGACTGCTTTCAGGGTGGAGGCTGGTGGATGCTAGCAACCAGCCTACCTCAAGATACCCTGTCTCAAGGGAAGAAGTGATAGAACAGGAAATTGGCATCCTTCCCTGGTCTGCCCATACAGGTACACGGGTAAACCCATCTGCACACATGTCTGCATATAGCCACCCACGTACCACACACATGTACCGACACACACTCAAAATACTACTCACATGCTTGAATGTCAGGAAAAAGTTGTCTCATGCATATAATTGAAGTATTTTTCAGCTTCTTCAGTAACATCTTAAGAATGTATTATATTTAGATTTTATTTTACATGAATGAGTGTTTTGCTTGCATGTATGTCTACATATTATGTGCATGCCTGGGGCATACAGAGATCATACAATGGCATCAGATCCCCTCAATCTGGATTCATAGATTGTTGTGAGCCAATGTGAGTGCTGGGAACTGAACCCGGGTCCTCTGAAAAAGCAGCAAGTGCTCAACTTTTAGAGCCATGTCTTTAGTTCCAAGGCATTTATTTTAATGACATTCTAATAACAGTGTAGTAGGACTTCCTTACATCAAATAACTTGTTGAATTGTAACCAGTAAATATGTGAGGTAATTTATGATTGACATTGGAATTTTTTCCTTCTGTTTTGCATGAAACTTAACAAACATGATCGTAATTTTTTTTTTTCATTTAATCACTGCTTGGCCATTTCTATCTAGCCTCTTCTAGGCTAACTCTCGCACCTGGACTAGCCCATCTCTAATAATCTGCTGTAGCCCACAAGGTGGCTTA
>NW_004949117.1:1992831-2011807 GCF_000317375.1 Microtus ochrogaster
ATGTCCATCCTGGGTCGGAGCTTCATCGCGTGTGCCTCAGAGAGCAGAGCTCTCGCCTCTGCCCGCAAGAGTGGAGCATCGTGTCTCTCTGAGGCCTCTGCCCCCGAGAGGAAAGCTGATCGTAAATTTTTCATGGTAGATAAAAGTTGGAAATGCTTGTGAATGTATGTATGGAAATCAATACTATAATATTTCAAACTGAACAAGTGAAAGTTAAGCTGGCCCTGTTGACCCATTGCCTATTATTTCAACTACTCAGGAGAGTGGGACAGGAGTGTCATAAATTCAAGGCCATCGTGGGCAGTTTAGAATGATTCTGTTTCAAAACATTTTTTTTTAATGAACTGAGTATATTAGCTCACTGGTAGAGCATTTGCCTAGTGTGTAAAGTGCTTTGGGATGAATTCCTAATAATAATTTGCTTTTTGGAAAAGAACAAATGAAAACAAATCCAAGTGTGGTGTTGCACACCTAATCCCAGCACATGTGAGGGTGAGGCGAAAAAATGGGAAGATTGCAAAGCCGGCAGACTTAACACAGTGTTTAGTGCCAGCCTGGACTAATGCTATACCATTTTACACAAATACAGTATGTGAATGCATAAAGAATATTTTACTGGTTTTAATATGAACTTTGGAGTGTAATTGATCTCACTCACTGTGTCTTCCTAGGCCTTTAAAAAAAGATTTGATTTGATTTTGGACACATGTGCAAATGCCTGCATATCTGTATTGTGCTGTGTATGCGGTGCCCACAGTGGACTAAAGAGAGCATTTGGTCGCTTGTACTGGAGTTGCGGGTGGTTATGAGCTGTCATGTGGATGTTAGGAACTGAACCTGGGTCCTTGCAAAACCAAGTATTTCTGAAGCCCCTCTCAGATATCTTTTAAGCTTCCATTTTCCTTCTCTGGAAAGCAAGGCAAGCAAAATTACCATCTCACAGTGCTCTAGACAGAATATCTAAGAACTTACATACTGTTTAATATGTAGTGATACAATTAGGAGTTACTATATATTTATGGGACACTGTTTTGTTTTCCAAAGTAAGAGTTTCAAATTTTTGCTATAATTTTCAAACTCTAGAGTGCCAGGCTTTTAATTAAACACCAGATCTCCTCATGAGGAAAGATGAGACTTGAAAATACTGTTGTCTGGGATCCAAAGGATGCATTCAGAATTACTTTAGGAGGAAACTTCTTGGACTAATTTTTGTTTGTTTGTTGTTTAAGATGCTGCCTGGCTACGTAGGACAGACTGACCTTAAACTCAAGGTCTTCCTGACCCTGACATTGGAATGTTGAGATTACAAAGGATGTGCATCTTCACACCCAATGTTAAACTGTTTATTGCGCATACTCAAATAACAACTACGTTCTACACTGAATTCAAATTCTCCCTGCATCTTCCCCAATGTGCTCTGCTTCCTCATTGAATTTGCTGGTAGATGCTCAAACTAATTACACCAGAGTCATCCTTGAGTCCTTTTTCCCCCTTCCCACCCATCCCATTCTTCCCCAAATCTCAATGACTCGCCCTTCCAAGCACTGGACTTCTTATCTTCACACCCTCCATTCTACCTTGCTGGACTACTTTGAAACAAATAAAAACAAAATCTCATGTGAATTTTTGTTTTATTAACATGAATAAATACTAAAATATCCATTACTTATTTTCCTCATTTCAATTTTTATATGTTGAGCATAATCTTTGAAAACCACTATATGGGTGTTTAAAAAAAAAACCCTAAAAATAAAGAATGCTAGTTATTTGGGAGCAATGCAGATAAAACAGGTAGCGAAACTAGTGCTCCCACAGTCAGACTGAGATTGTGAGGATGCAAACTCCTGAACTGTGCCTCAGTCATTAGGAGTTCTCATCCACACAGTCTGGGTTGCGTTAAACCATTCCTCTATGGTTAGCCATAGCATGGGTCCCTGCCTTTTTAACATCATTTCTATTTCATGTTTCATTGCTTTCTTGTCCCTCCATTTGGGGATTTTCTTGGGCCATGAACGTAAAGCCTCGCAAAGAAAGAAGACAGACATGTGTTCCTTGGCCTTTCAGACCGAGCCTCCCTAAACCATGTTTTCATGAGTACCAGATTCACTGGGTTTTCAAAGAAGAACGGCAAGTGTTTCAGGATGCAGGAAGTTTGGATTTAATTTTCACTTGGAGACACATGGATACTGTTCCCCAAGAAAATTGTTGTTCTGCAGATGTCCAAGGTCCCTGTCTCCAAAGCCACCAAGAGTCACAGCTGCATGTGAGCCGAACCATTGGTGGCAAAGGAGCCGTGAAGGAAGTGTTAGTAGAGACCAGCTGCCCTTCTAAGATCAGCCAGTGGGGCTGTGGTCTCTCCTCACCTGCTTCGGGGAGTAGAAATCAAAATGCGGAATTTGTTTCTGCAGAGAAAAAAAAAAAAACGGTCCAAATGTCATGGCAAAATAACAACAGCCATCAGAAAAATATTGGCTATGCCATTTCCTGAGCAATTTCAAGGACACTGGAACTATTTTAACTAGGATTTATTAACTATCTAATTTCATCTCAACACGATAAACATATAGAAAATTGTGGCCTTCCCTACATAAATGCAAGTGAGAAGTCTTAGAATTGCAATGTGTTCTGAAGAGCAAAGTCTTCACTAATAATTCATAGCCATCCACTAAACCACTCTCAAGGAGGCTGGGTAATGGGTCAGTGGTTAAGGTTACTGCTGCTCTTCCAGAGGACCTGAGTTTGGTGCCCAGCACCCTTGTCAGGCAGTTCACAGTTGCCTATCACTCTAGCTCCATAGGATACAACACCCTTTTCGGACATCCGTAGGCATAAGTATGTACATGCGTATTCATACACACATACTGGCACACATACTCATAAATAAATAATAGAATAAATACAAATAACAAAACCCTCTCTAGTTATGATCCCAGAAGTAACAGTAATCTTGCATTTAGCATTGTTAAATTGTTAATTTTTTCTTAACCTTTATTAAGTATTAAAAGTATTAAGAAATAACTATTCCTTAACCTTTATTAAGTATTCATAGTGCCTTGGAAATTTATATGTACTTTTTTTTAGAATTTTATTTTTTGTTAACATCTGGTATTTCCTATTTCTAACATATATATTTTGGACTTTTATACCAGAAAAGTTAAGAATATTTTTTAGTCTAATACTATTAACAATGTCTTATTTTCTCACTCCAGCCTCCCATCACTGCCACCACTAGAATTAGAACAATATACATACAGATAGCTCCAACCCAGGGTGTCTGATATTCTCTCCAAATTAAATGTTTAAGTTTGAGTAGCATCTTCTCTGTATGTCAGGTGATAGAAGCAAAACAGGTCTGCCATTTAATATCCCTTCATCTTTCCTTGTCACTCTGAAAATGTATTCTTTTCCACCTTTTGGAGCCCTGCCCACAAGTAAAAAGTTCAGAATGAGTGGAAAGTTCACTGAGCAAATGAGCCTCACATTGCCCTCCTTCCCATGACCAAACCAAACTAAGCTATAAGATTGAAATTTTATATATATTATAAAATATATGTATATATATTTTATATATACACATACATACATACACACACATATGTGTGTATATAAAGGAGGCGTACTATTCTGTGTTGAATTTTTGCTGGTTTTCATTCATTTTGTCACTTTCTTTTTTGGCTCAGATGGTCTTTGGACAGCCACTTATTACCCTTCTGGCTTCCCTGCTTTCAGGAACTCTAATCCTACCTTCTTTCTGTAAGTGGCACACATGGCATAGGTCTAGACTGGCTAGCCTAAATTGTAACCATTTCAGAAGTGGCTCAGAGATAGTGGCATAACCTAATTTACTGCAAAGGGAGTAAATCCCAAGACATTAAATCAAAGGTGAAGGGAATAGGAGAAGTACTGAGTGCTGATGAGGAATGATGGATGTAGCCTTGAGGACCGCGTGACCGCAGCTTGGGACCCTAGCAAAAGATTCTGAGATTGGACTGGAGACTTGAGAGGTTGTCTGTGATACAATACAGTTGCAATGAAAACCTAGTTAATCCACCAAGAAGGTAGCAGGTACAACTCGAGAAACTTAAGATCTGTCTTCCTGAATTATTCTCATATTTCACTATTTTCCATGAAAAGCAACACCCACACAGAATTAATGCACAGTGCTGGAAGAGACAACTTTTCTTTTTGCTCAGGTTGTGAGGCGTGAAAGTTTCAGAGGCTATGCCAGTGGCATCCTCCTGCCACTGTGGGCAGCTTGTCTGTGAAAGGACACTGGGCAGAGACAAACCATAATGAGAAACAGGTAGGGCTAGAGGGGGAGGGAGAGCAAATAAGGGAAAGTGGAGGCATCAGAGTAGAGGAAGCAGGAAGGAACGAGCAAGCAAAGAGGACAAAGAAATGGTGGGAGAATTATCAGCATAAAGATAAAAGGCCAAGTTCAGCCAGGACATATCTTAAGTTACACTGACCTTTCGGTGATTGTTTTTCAAATACAACTTATAACAACTTATAGACTCAGAAATTATATGCTTATTAATTCAACATTTAATCAGTGCCAGACACTGCTAGATACTCTCTCACTAAAAATGTATGTCAGTGTAGACTCTGGGAAATTGGTAAAGTTTTTTTTTTTAAGTGATGTGTAAACATCTAATGTAGTGTGTAAGAACTGTGCTTTGTGAGGAAATGAGTGTGACAGGAACAGGAAGCAAAATGAAATCCATGCTTCCAGTGAAAAAGAACATTAAGGGATTGGAAGAGAGTTATTACTCTCTTCAAGGGCCAGGGTTCTAGTTTTTGCCTACCAGCATGGTCAGAAGTAAAATTTAAAGCCACAGCTAGAAAACAAAGGACAAGTAAAGGTTGTTGCTAAACAAGCTATGAATGAGAGCCCGAGAAGCCTTAGTGACATCAAAGGCTAAATTCATATAAAATGAATTCATATAGTAGCCTTTATGACTAACACCTTGTGTGTCTTCTCAAGAAAATAATAACACGCGTTAACATGCCATCTCTTCATGCAGCTCAGCGTTCTCTCTCACGTCTTCGTTCTTAATTACATGTTAAAATTAGACCAACTGCACTTTGGGCTGTGGTGTAGTCAGAGTATATTTAATTAGTGGGATCTGTTTGCAGGGCTGTCCCCCCCCCCCGCTGCAGTTGCTTTAAGCGCTGGAGAAAATGTACATCTGAATTGTCTGCATTTCCTACTCTGTGAAAGGAAAGAAAGATACTTAATGTCCCAGCTGGTCTCATGTCAACTTGACACAAGATGGAGTCATCAGAGAGGACAGAAATCCTCCATAAGATGTAGCTAAAAGGCTTATTCTTAACTAATGATCAGTATGGGAGGACCCAGCCCATTGTGGGTGATACTATCCCCGGCTGAAGGTCCTGGATTCTGTAAGAAAGCAGTCTGAGCAAGCCAGGATAAGCAAGTGAGTAAGCAGCTCCCCCCCCCCCCCCTTCGTGAGCTCTGCAGCAGCTTCTACCCTCAGATTTCTGTGTGGTTCTGACATCACTGTTCTTGATGGTGAACTGTTATGTGGAACTCGGAGCGGGATAAATCCTTTCCTCCCCAAGTTGCTTTTGGTCATGGTGTTTTGTCCCAGAAATAGTATCCCTCACTAAGAAACCTACCCTCTTTGGTTAGGTAATATATACACATCAATTAAGACAGTACTCAATTCCTGGTCCAACAATCAATTAGCTATTAATACCTATCAAGTGGCCACTAATAGAAGGGTAGCCATGTCTCTGTGGTCACTTTACCAGAGGGAACATCATTGCAATAATACTTGAGGAAAATCAACAGTGTACCTTAACAGTGAATACTTTTAAAGTCCTCAGCCTGGCAGGTCTACTTTGCAAAGGCATGTTTTAGAAGACCCTGTTCTGAGAGCAGTTCACAGCTGGTATTAAAAAATGCATTCTCAACAGTACAAATTTAGCCGGAAGTGTTCTATTGTTTTGTGCTTGTCGTCATATGCTAACATTCCCCAGCTGTCCATTCCACGGGGACAAAGGGACCTGTCCAATACTGTAGTTGTGCTGCCGGGAATATGAGCTAAGGGACAGAATAGAGATGTTCTTGTGATTCCTTCAGTCTGCTCAGATCGAACTCAAATCCACGCCCCTAACAATTGATAGAGGAAATTTGCATTGCCATTGCTGCTTTTTCTCCAGTGTCTGCTTAGTAGAGTTAATTGATGGAAATCCCTGACCTGCTATAAAAGCTAAAAACAATCAAAAACTGGAGTCAAGTTCTCTCTTGTTAGTAAACAGTTTCCTTACCCTTGGTAAGAAAGTAGCAATATCAAAAGCATTCCGGTCTTCCTTTCTTTTCTTTTTCTTTATCTTTTTTTTTTTTTCCTTTTTGAGACAGAGTGTCTCTATGCTAACTAAACTGGTCTCGAACTTCTTTGGATTCTCCTGCCTCTGCTTCTGAGTGAAGCCATAACACCAGGTCCCCAGAAGAGATAAAACAACCAACTACACCTGGGCTTTCCTATCTACCTTTATCTGCTTTGTTCCCTCATTCTGTTTTCAGTGCACAGCAGTCGACTGCCGTGACTATGTTGCTGGGCCCCGGGACCTCATGGTTGAGCTTAGCATTTCTCCTCTGACTATGACCTATTGAAACCTAATTCTGTGCATTTGTCACGGCTGAACTGTGCACTGCAAGCACACTGAAGCATTTTGTTTCCCTGTGCTCCCCTGTGCTCTCCAGAGGCTGCTGGAAAGAGTCCTCCTACCCAACTCTCCTGAGTCATAGCCTCTCCTTTATCCCGCCTTGGCTGTACCATTACACTTCCCAGTATTCTCTCCTTCAAGCTGTGCATTTCCTGTTTCTTTCAGCCCCACTGTGCTTCTCCATTGAATACCTGCGTAACCATTATCAACAATAACCATTTCACAAACTCAACCTTATACACTCTCAAAATTCCCTCCACCAAAGTTCATGACTTTTAAGTTTAACCCTAAACAAGTTCTTAGAACAAAGGCAAAAGGCAGACAGATTGGTTATTTGCAAAATATCACACAAATGGCCTCTAGCCAAGTGGCTGATGATACTGATTCTGAAATCTCTTGATGTAGGCCTTCACCGTCTACACTGGTGTAAGAACTACTGTCACCCAGGCAGCTACAATGATGGACTGTAAAGCTCTGGTTGCCTTATTTTCCTTTTCTTGCCCAACATTCGAAAGTCTTCTAACATTCTTCCAAAAAGCATGGTTAGGTTTTTCATAGCAACAGCCTACTCTCTGGTACCAACTTCTGTATTAGTTACATTTCTGCTGCACTATATCCAAGGCAACATGTAGAAGAGTTTATTTTGTTATTTAAGAGTTCTTAAGGGTTGAGAGTTCATCTTGGCAGGAGAGCATGGTAGCAAATGGTAGCCAGGGTGACAGGGGTAAGAAGCTGGAAGCCCATGTCTTCACATGTAAGCGTGAAACAGAGAGAGGAAAAGGAATTGAGCAAAGACTATCAACACTCAAAGCATTTCACAAGTGACATTCTCTCTCTAATAATTCCATAACCTCAAAAGTGCTCCTAACTGGGGATAAGTGCTGAGATATTCAAGCTATGGGAGACATGTCTCATTCAAACCACCACAGTTTCTATTGAGAAAAAACACCAGATGTCAACCTCTTCCCTCTATATATGTACATAAACATTATATAGATACATATCCTACATACATACACATATGCACACACATGAACATATACACAGAAAAATTTCACCTTCTCATCAAAATATATCATGAAGAAATTGAAAGGTAAAGCCACACAGCTGCCAAATTTCAAACCTGGGACAAACAACTGACGTGCCTATTTAGCAAATCAAAGTGGATCTGGTCTCCAGGTTCTCCCAGCATCCCTCAGTCCCTACCCGTTACAGGGTGTGGCTGTCATGCCCTGCCCTCTACCCTGAACTTTCCAGCCCAGGGGCTGGGCCGCCATTTCCCCAGAGGCTCTTCCTTATATGATCCAGACATTTTGGTTACCTACCCGTTTTGTACCTTTGGCCTTCTAGCTGCCCCTTTCCCTTCGCCTCCCTCTCTCCCTACATGGCCCAACTCAGTCTTGTCGTGTCTACTCTGGGATCTTCCAGATGTCCCTGCCTGTGGCTGTGCGCTCCCAACTGTCTATAATAAACCTTCTCTTCTAACATACCTGGGAGCAGTCATATCATTTCCTTATTTATTTACTTGTTCGTTTGTTTTTATTTATTCAATAATCACTTCTAAAATCTAGCACAATTATATTACACATATGTGCTCTAATTAAGATACTGCCTTAATATGGCCCCTTGATTTTAAACCCTGAAAGAACAAGAACAAACTAAAAGAAAGCATTGGCATTGTAAAAACAGGGAAACTGATATTTAAAAATTGGCAGAAGAAATGGAGATCTGAATACTTGCTAATATCATCTAACATGAAAAAATGAAGAAAGGCTCAACAGTTGATAATTTCTATTAATATTTAAAATTAAAAAGTTACCAGTAGAAATGAAAGTATAATATAATCGAAATTGATAGAAAAGAATGTAAAAAAAAGTAGCACAAGCTGCCTTAGTTAGGGTTTCTATTGCTGTGAAGAGACACCGTGACCATGGCAACTCTTATAAAGGAAAACATTTAATTGGGGCCGGCTTACGGTTTCAGAGGCTTAGTGCATTGCCTACTAGAAAATGATGTTTTGTAATGTTAGGAAAACACCACTGAAAATGTCAAAGTATTGCTAACTTCTTGATTTGCATCAGTGTGTTACGCTAAAACAAACCACTGTTATTTCAGGGGATGAAGTCTGGAGAGCCCTCAGCCAAAAATGGTCAGATAGGACTAAAGAACAGCTGCCTACATGTCAAGTCCAAAGTCTTCACAATCTCTCAAGTGAGTTTGGGGTTTTACAATTACAGTGGGGGTTAAGAAATCCTAAAAATACTCCTATGGCAAGATCTTTGTAATTTATACTCACAGAAGCTCTTTGGGAATTCTTCTCTATGATTAGGTCTACACCCATAATTATGTCATCGTGTCCACAAAAGTGTCATTCTTTTGCTCAGTTCTTGTAACTTGTTTATAAGCCTGGAAAAGCAATAGCCAATGATGTCCAAAGCCATCTGCCACTTAGACACCAGAACATGTTGTAGTGTTCCCACTAGAGCAGAGATATTGGTTAAACTATGCTTTAAATTAGGTGCATAAAGAGTAAATGATGTGACTGAGGAATGCATTTTATAGCAAATAGCGTAATGTTCCAGAAAGCAGTCATCAGGTTATCTTGGCCAGTGTACTTGCAGCACATCAGGAATGATTCTCAGAAAAACATTGAATGGAAGCTCTGAATAGTGGTTTGGCTATTATTTGGCTATTCCAAAGTCTGGAAAACAATAAGGCACATGCCAAATTATGGAGTATCATATGCCAAAACAACTCCTTGACATAAGATAGTGGAAAGTAAGTTAAAAATTCTCGTTTATTTTATAAATTATAAATTAGTTATATCATATTCCATCCCAAATAAAATCAAAATGTCTTGAGTTCCTTTAATTCTTTCTTCACATTGGTGGGTCAGATGTTTGTAATAGAGAGTATACTCCTATATTATATGGGGGGAGTTACAGCCATGTACCTATACTCTACTTAGTGGTTCATTTAAAAAACTTAAATTTGGGGTTCTCTAAGAATCTTGACTAAATACAGCAAGCTAGTTAAAAGTAGGGTTTTGAAGCCAAACCAACTTGAGATCGCATTCTTGAGAATATTTTTCTCAGCATTCTCAAGATTAAAGTTAGCTTTCTGCTTTCTTGTCTGTAAACAAGATGTAAAATTCAACTCAGAGAACTATATAACTAAATAAGATGATGTATATAAATCATTTAATTATTAGTTTATAAGGAGATTTAATTAAAAAAATGGCCTTGTGTCCCTTCCAAAGACATTGTAATTTCCTTGGTAAAGGTATGGTTTGGGCTTTGATATTTTTTTGAAGATCCTTAAATAACATTGGCATGCAGACACATTTAGGAATCACTCATACAGTGAGCTCATGGCTATGTGTAACTATGCCTACATACAGCTACTGATAGTATTATAGTTTAATAGTTTTATAAACATTTAACTCCATATTTGTAACATCCTAAGAGTTAGCCAACATATTTATCTCTACTAATTTTCTAATTATAGACAGGAGTCTGGAAACTATTAGTAACAAAGTCAGAAACAGCCAGTAAGACTCAAGATATAAGCCCATTTTGTCTGAATCCAAATCCATAGCTTTCAGTTATAAGATTCTCTGTTTCCAAAATAACTTCCTATATATAAATTCTACAAATTCAGTTGATATATAATAAACTGAGAATTTCAATTTTATACAAAACAGAATGAAAAAATCTTCAAAGACATGTGAGCTCCTAATAGTACATACCTGATATGTTACAGATGTGTTTGGTCACATCTCAGAATGGCTTGGAACACATGGTCAGAATGAAAGGACATTGTCTTCGTAACTTGTCTTCTTGCTTTCGTACACACTGACAAAATCAACTTAAAGGAGAAAGGATTGCTTTGGCTCACAGTTTAAAGGTAGAGTCCATCATGGTGGAAAAGTCACAGTGGCTGGTCACATTCCATCAACAACCAAGAAGCAGAGAGTGTGTGCTCAGGTGTTTTTTCTTTTATGCAGCTAGTACACACGCACATGGAGAGGTGCTGGCCCCCCTTCACAGTGGATCTTTCTACCCTAATTAACCTAATCAAGATATCCTTCATAAGCGTACTCAGAGAACAATGTAATCTTAATTATCTCCCACAAGTGTGCCTGGAGATTTGTCCCCTAGTGATTTTGGATCCTGGCAAATGGACAATCAACGGTAACCACCACAAACAGTAAAGACTAATGAGGGTTGTCTTAAGGAACTATGTTTGATTAAGAATATTTCTCATCTCTTACATTTAATCATGTCAGATAATGGTGCTCAATTCTGCAGAGTTTTAATGGAATTTTACATGAAAATTCACTCATTTTTATTCCATGTACAATAAGAACTCAAGAAAAAGGATAATTTTTGGAAATTATGCTTAGCATATGTTTTAACCTAATCTCTACCCAAAATCTGAACTAACATAGTTTTAGCCACAATAGTTGACCCAAAAATCATTAACGTCCAAGACACAAGTAGAAATAGAAAACACCACAATATATCTACTGAGAGCACATGCCATATAAAACCACTTTTAACTGGTGTTTTTACCTTTATCTTCTCAGAGTAAACTAGAATAATGGAGAGAGTTTTTATATTTTCTTTTGTATCATTAGATGTATAATAACTAAATGAAAAGGGAGAAAATCAAATACTATTTGTTTTCAAGACTTATTATAATACTACATTAATTATGACTACATCCTTGCCACAAAGCCAAATATCTAAATAAAATAGACAGAGAAACTAAAATAGATCCATGTGTAACACAGGGAATTAATTTTTGAAAAAGTTATGGCGACTCAGTGGAAAAATAATTTTGTAAGTAAATGCTGCTTAACTTGAAATATCCTTGGATGAAAAAAATACACACCTAATTTGTATTCTTCACCACAGGTTTAACTTAAATTTGATCACAGATAGAGTATAAAAATCTAGAAGTAAAGAACTTTTAGTAAACAATATAAAGGAAAAGAGATGTTGGCTTTATGTTAGACAAATATTAAAGGTATATTCCTTAACAATTAAAACGTGGAAATTTTACTTGTAAAATGACACTGACAAGAGAATAAAATGACACTCTAAAGGAAGATGAAATTTTTGGAAATCTTAATTCTTGTATAGGGCTAATATAAAAAATATATAAAGAATTGTCAAACTGATTAAAACTCATTAAAAGAAAGTATTTGAATATGTAAGTTATCAAAGAGATATATTAATAATAAAAAGCATAAAGACAATGATTAACAATATCAATCCTTCAGTAAATACGAATTAGAACTACAATAAGATATCACTACATTGTACACTGGCTAAAATAATAGATTGTACAAAGTGTTGTCAAGAATGTAGAACAACCTGAATTCTCACTTATCACTGATGGAAGTTTAAGTTCCAAGTCATTGCAAAGTTTTATACAACTTTTTCAAAAGTTAACAATACACCTACTATGTGGTTCGGTCATTACACTTTTAGGTATTTGAATAAAAAAAATCAAAGTTTTAGTAGAAACAAAGATTTAAAGACAAATGTGCCTAACAGGTTTATTTGCAATAACCCTAAACTATAAATAACCCAAATGCCTCATGAACTCATGAGTGGATTAACAAATACTGGTACATTAAAATTTCAGAATAAAAGTAATGAGATATTAATACATACAGCAAAATAGATAAACCTATGAATTGTTAAGTTGTGTAAAAGAAGCCAAACAATTATAACAGTAAATGTTGTATGCTTTCCTTTACATGTAATTCTAGAAAGCGAATATGTAGTTATGAAATCAGTGGCTGCGTAGACAGGGACAGGAAAGAGGAAGCTATGAATACAGGGGCTATGAGTTGTTGCTGGCATCAGCTTGCATCACAGGAGATTTGCAGTGGACAGCATTACAACAGAGACTCAAAACTCTCCATGGTATCATGAATAGTTGTCAGTGAAGTGATCAGCCTTAAAAGGACATCTATACAACCCCTCCGAGGCTCCAAGAACATCATCTGAGGGGGTGTGGGAAGAGTCAGGGATGAGTCAAAAGATGAGGAGAGTGTGTGGAAGGCTGTCTCTTGGGCAAGACCTGGTCACTGCACTCTTCAGCTCTCAGGAGCTAGGATTACCCATCATGGAGGGAAGGGAGAGACATATTCTTCAGTGATGTAGTCAACTAGCAAGCTGTTCGTGTTCCCGTAAATAACCTCTCATTCACATAACTGTACACAATTAAACTAGTTAAACTCACTGGGACACCAAAAAGAAGGGAAAGTAGTTGGGGAGAAAAGATGGAATCTGAAGGATCTGAAGGGACAGGAGGAAATAAAACTGAATATGATCAAAATATACACGTACATGAAAATATAATGAACCCATTATTATGTATAACTAATATGTTCTAATAATATATGATAATAGAGACCTTAAAAATGAACAGTGGAAATGAGGAACCTTTGAAAGCACTGGAGGGACTAGAGATATAGGTCAGAGGTCAACAGCACTGGGTGCTCTTCTCAAGGACTGGGGTTCAATTCCCACACCCATATCACGCCTCACAACCGTCTCCCACTTAAGTCCTGGGGAGTCAGAGGCCCACTTCTGGCTTCTGCATGTACTCATGGTACATAGATATGGATATACACATAAGCAGGTAAAGCATCCATACACATAAAAGTAAAAAATCAGAAGTAAAATTTAAAAAAAGAAATAAGCAATGAATGTGGTTATTATATAGTTTGTGGTGATGGTTTCAGACAATGAAGATATCAAAGTTGCATGCTTTTACATTTTTATAATGGTAAAAAAAGACATCATAAGATTCATAATCTTAACACTCTTTAAGCATGTAATAAATTATTGGTGATTATGATACACTTTGTTGTGGAGTTTGCTTTAAATCAATTGTATCTCTAAAACTTGTCAAAATAGCAATTATAAAAATTGTTATCTCCTTACATAAACACTTCACTAGCTATGAAAAGTATTACATTTTGTATTTTATATTCCTTTCCTCTGCTTATATGATATGGCAATTGAAAGGTGTGTGTGTATGTGTGTGTGTGCAGGCATGCATGTGTGGGTATACACATGTACATGCATATATATTCCATATGTATGCAGGTGCCAGTAAAGGCTAGAAATCAGCTTTGGATGTCATGAAGCCAGAATTATGGAACTTGATGGGCTGAGTGTGGTGCTGGGACCTGAACATGAGTCTTCTAGACAAGTAGCAAGTTCTGCTACATTCTGAGTTCTCTCCAACATTCTGTAATCATTTTAAGTAGAATTAGATGTGTCATTTCTCAACAGTAAATGATTACTTTTCCAAATGATTGTTTTATTATTTACATAATCACAAATATTGCTCAGGGGCCATGCCGTTGAGGCTGTTCTTGCCCTGCTCAGTGGCTCTATGACTTACAGACTGAAGGATTGACTTGACATCAACAGGGTATTACTGTGATTTTGTGGTTCCTGGAAATGTCTTTGTGCTTCTTTTCCCAAATATTATTTAAAATTATATCTTATGACTACTTTGGTATAAAGACAAATCTCTTCCAGGCTTCATTGGGATAGACTATTGTCCTCCTTTATGTAAGTATTTTAAAATAAAATGGTTTTCATCCTCATGAGTACACTTAAGAAAGAAGATCAATAATTGATAAACTTTCTTCAACATTTTGAAAATTTACCATCTTTCCAAACCCACCCTTCATCTTAAAACAAGCAACTATGAGTTCTCACCCATCATGAAGTATAGTTGGAATTTTCTTTGTGCCACCAATCAGATCCCAAATAAAGACACAGAGCCTTATTATTAATTATGAATGCATGGCCATGGCTTATGCTTGCTTCACTAACTCTTTTAATGTAATTTAATCTATTTTTAATCATCTAAATTTTGCTTTGGGTTTTTTACCGTTCTTTCATTCTGTACGTCTTGCTTTCCTGCTTCCTCTAGTTAGCTGGCCCCTGGTGGCTCCGCTGTCTCTTTTCTTTCTTTCTAGAGCCTAAATTTACTTTTCTTTCTCTGATAAAATAGCTGGACAAAAGCTCTTAAGGGAGAAAGACCCATCTGAAAGTCAGAAAGAGTGCAGTCTGTTAAGACAAAGGAAGTCTGGTGGCGGAGTTTGAGGAGCTGGTCATGTTCCCTGCAGTCAGAAAACAGAATTGCACTTGGGAGGCAGAGGCAGGCGGATCTCTGTGTGTTCCAGGACAGGCTCCAAAACCACAGAGAAACCCTGTCTCGAAAAAAAAAAAAAAAAAAAAAAAAAAAAAAAAAGAAAGAAAACAGAATTGCTAGCGATCAGCTTGCTTTCTCATTTCTATAGTCTAGACCGTAACCCACAGCACAGCACTACTCCCAGTTAAGGTTGTTCTTCCCGCCTCATTAACAAGGTAAACTAGCTAATCCCTCACAGGTCTGAGCTAATCTAATCTAAACCATTCCTCACGCACGTGCCTGGAGGGTCAACTTCTAGGTGATGCCAGATCCTCTCACCTTGAAAACATTAGCCATCACACTGCACACTGTCACGCTGTATAGCCAGTTATTATGTTATATAGTGGCTCTATGTTATGTAGTAACACACCTCACTTTTCATGGGAGTGAGCATTTTTTTTAAACAATCCTGAAAAGGAAAAAAGGGTAAGGCAGTCACTCAGTTACCACATTTAAGGTAGCAGTGATAACAGCTGGCCCATGTGCTAACGATGAAAGAAACTGATCACCGGTGAGATAAAGAACTCAGAAATCACATTAGGCCATTAGCCATATTGTGGTTGACACGCTGTTTCCCCACAAGATGCTACTATCGGACATGGACACAACATTAAAACATTTACCTAAGATCATTTCGTGCTCTATATAAAGTTATTTCAATACCAAGTATAATGAATATTACACATGTAAAGTTCATCTCATTGTGTTTTGTTTCTTGCTAAACTGTGACATCTTCTGTGTTTTGGGAGACACCATTGGAATTAAACATGATGGCATATGCTTGTATTTTCTACTCAGGTGACTGAGGCAGGAGGATTGCTGCAGCCCAGCCTTGATACCATGGTGCAAGTCCAGTTCAGAAATAAGATTATTTGAAAGTTAATAAGTTATTATTCTGTCTTTAGAATACTACATATTATATACCTGAGCTTTCTAACTTAACTATATTATGATGATGATAATGAGCTGGTAAAAATACAATGAATTTTAAATTACATAAAAACTATTCAAACAAAATCTCAAAAGCTTTTAAAACTTTAGAAGAATATAGGTTGTGACAAATGTTTTGGGGGGTAAATGTGTTTTCAAAGTGATGTAGTAGAAACAATTTTTTAAAAAAAAAATAAGTTTACTTCATGTGATTTGCCAACACAGTTTTGTAACTTAGTTGTTTTCTTGCCTCTGATGGTTTCACATTACCGAACCCTGGGTGGTACCACCTCTGAACTGTTCCCAGAATCTCTCCAGTAAGTAGTGTCCTCTCATGCTCTGGTGGAAACCAATGGTTACTTTTGATTTTCTGAAATATACAGTCTAATCTTTACTGCATGCTGAAAGCCTCTAAAATCTATACCCAACCTACCTCACCTGTCTTCACCCCACCATTCTAAAATACCCATCAGTGCTCCCCACCAGCCCTCCTTCTCTGCCCTTTTAGAAGATACCAGAGTTTTCCTAGGAGTCTTTCTGTCTAGAAGAGCCATCATTGTCTCGGCCTGGATGGTTATCCCATTTCCTCCCTGAAGCTGTCCTCAACGTCCTCAGCAGTTCATCAGTCTCTCTTTGTATTCTCGTGGGATTTGGTGTGGAATAGGAACTGCTATTTATTGAGCTCTTGCTGGGTACCAGGCACTGTGCCTAACTAAGCACTCTACAGACACGACCTCATTTAATCTACCCAGCAGCCCTGTGAGGTCATTGTGGCACTTTTTATGGTGCCTTCTCTCACTCATTGTTCTCATGTCAATTTTCATTGCAAGAGACTAGTCTTGTTCATCTTAGCACAGCTGTCTAATTCTATCAAATAGGGTTTAACGGAGTACGGTCAGTGCTTCCCGAGTGAGTGAAGGGTGGAATGGGGTGAGATACATAAGCCTAACAAGGAACTTTGAGAAAGCAACTTGTTAGAAGTGATTTTTTTTTTTTAGCACGCGTCTGCAGCAGGAACACTGCCGGTGTGTAACATGCTAATTCCGGCCTCTCTCTTCTTGCCATCAGTATTCCGTCTGGCATCACCATGGCTCTCTAGATGCTTTCTCTCTGTGTGTCCATGTTGTCCCCAGGAAAGATGGTCCTTTCAAATTTTCTGCTCTCCCTCTTTTTTTTAAACAGCGTACTTCTGGGAGAGCATTCCATCTTTCTAAAATTCTAATCTGTTCATATATTTATCCTGTTCAAAAACTGTGATTTTTTTCTAGAAAGAATCTCTCTTACCGACAGAATTTCAAAAGTCTCCAAAGTCTTTCCTCAAATCAACCTTCTAATTTACAGCCTGATCAGTCTAATGCGGTTGCCCCTCTCCGCTGCGTGTCTTTGCTCCCTCAATGCCTCCATCCTTCTGTTGCCTTCTTCTTTTCACTTTTATGAAATTCATCCTCTTCCTCACCCATTGCCGAGAATGCACCAGTCAAAAATGCTCCTTTCTCTCTGCATACTTCTACTGATGTAAACTGCAGGAGAAACTATTCGAACTGGAAACTTAACTCCCGTATTCAGCAGAATTCATTTTTGAGGTCTTTTCCCAACTTCCCACCTCCTAAGTGATCCTACTGTTATTTCTCCTTCTCTATAAAGGAACAAGTCGCCTGCCGTTGTCCTTCTGCCCTGTTGGCCTCTTTCAGTGCGCACAGTTAGGTTAGCAGTGAGCTGCTGACCATGCCAAGACTATAGATTGTCTTGAGCCACTGTGTACTTGTAATATGAAAGTTTCTTAATCTGGATGTGGTTCATCAATGGATGTTTGGAATCAGGTAACTGTTGTCTATAAGTAGCCCTCATGGACTTGTAAGGCTGCCCCCATGGAGCTAGCTCTTTGTCTTTGTTTATATTAAAAAGAAGCAGGGAAATAGTGGAGTACAGGTGAAATTCAAGTCAGCAGTGGTCTTACCCAGTGCTGGACCTGCATGCTATAATAATGGCCTGCCAGGTATCGGTGCTAATGTGGCATGGGTGTGATGGCGTAACCAACCTCTTTCAGATTGGATCTAAGGTCTCTTACACAGAAAGAAATTCATTCCTGGTATTGGCTGGTGAGGCCAGAGACCCTGCTATTGTTATATTCCTAAATGGCATGCTGCCAAATTGTCTTCTAAATATTTGTGTTTTCACCTATAAGCCTAGATTGTTCTCAACCTTGATGAGAAAAACTTTGCAGTGGATAGCAGTTGATTCAGAGATCCATAAATGGTCAATATGTGAAGAACAAATGATTCTGAGTTCTCAATCTTAAATGGGACAGCCATATCAATTTTTCATTCAAGGACCTGAAACATTTTGAAGAAGAAATGGAAAGAGTTGAGGAATTGGAAGATGGAGTGAGTGCTAGGAAATGCTGCCTTCTGGAATAACAAGGCTATTGCATTTGTGAACACATAACATCTATGGCTTTCTGTGCAAGATCGACACAAGATAAAGCCAGCCAAATTTTCAGCATGCATAGGGAGGGACTCACAGGTTCCAGCTGAAGAGCTGTTAACTTCCAACTGCTGTAGGGGTGTACAATCACTCTTTCAGGTGTGGCCACTACTATCTTTCCCATGTTCTAGTGGGTGGTTCCACACCCGTTACATATAGACAAACAGATTGGACTTAGTGGGGCTCTTTTCTAAAAAGAATAAGGGGACATAAATTTAGGATGGTGGACATACTACAGTATTATTTATGTGAGTGGAGCTGAAGGAAGAATTGGGGTGAATATGATCATTTTTCATAATGTGCATATGTGAAATTCTCAAATAATAAATAGCAAAATAAATAAATAACTTACATGTGATTGGTATCATTTCTCCATTAATCAATTGTCAGAAATTCATCAACAACAACAAAAGAAGGAAAGATAAAAAAGGAACAAGCTCTCCAGCTTGGTGCAGTTGGAGAAGCAGGGTACAAAAGTACAACACAAATGTGAGTAGCACTCTAGCAAGGCAATGAGAGCAAGGCTGCATAAAGAGAGAACCAAGAATAGACCTAAAATCTGGAGGGAGGTTGGTGGTTTGTGTTTGTATGTCTGTCTGTGTATGTCTCTCTCTCTCTCTCTCTCTCTCTCTCTCTC
>NW_004949117.1:2011912-2033487 GCF_000317375.1 Microtus ochrogaster
GGGAAGGAGGGAGGAAGAGAAAGAGAACGTCTTGCTTTCCATTAGCTTGGCTGATACCCAATGCAGGTAGAATCACTTTTCCCTGTAATTTTCCTCAAAAACATCAAGTATTCTTCCAATAAATCTCCTCAGAGTAAGATAAAAAATGTTTTCAGTCATCTAATACCTCAAAGCCAAGAGTATAACAAAAACTTCAAATAATTGGCTCCTGGTGGATATAAGTTTAGCAATCATTTATAGCACAACTTGATAAGCTTTCCCTCACACTAGCGGTCACTGAAGTGCTTCTCAATCTCCTTCTGCATGCAAGCAATTGCAGGCCAGTTACATTCAAGTGGTGTTGAAGCGGAGGGCTTAGTCTCAGGTATAACTCTTCCCTGATAATTCTAAAATGGGACCAGACTATACTATAGTTAGGCAAGATGTTCAAAGTACAAATATCAAGGGAGAGAGCATGCTGTCACTTTTCTTCACTAATTCATTCTGGCCTGCAGGCATAGACACAGAGTATTGTATACATAATAAATAAATTAAATAAATAAATAAATAAAAATTATGAGATTGCACAAGCTGTTTAAGGGGACACGGGAGCAGCCTGGGACAGTCTGTGAAGGAAGGGAGGCTACAACTGAATTTAGTACCCTTTTTTTTTGCAGGGTGAGGTTGAATGTTTATTCAGGGGGTTATGGAGGAGGAAGGGTAAAGGGGGGACAGAGAGAGAGGGAGAGAGAGAGAGAGAGAGAGAGAGAGAAGAGGAGAAAGGGAAAGAGAAGGGGGGAAGCAGAGAAGTGGGGAGAGAGGCAGAAGCGAAGCTGCCTCTCCGAGAGGAAGATGGAAAAGAGTGAATTTTGTACACATTTCGATAAAACAGCAACATACAGTGCTGTAGTAACTGCATAAGAGATTAGCTAATCTATGAGGAAGAGGTAGGTGATTACAGTCCATTTCATTCAGTAAAACGTGAAACTTACATTAGAAGGGCATTTTGTTAAAGAGTTTCCAGAATTCAGTCCCAGAGGCCATCGAGACAACTAGAACATCCTAGCGAGACGAGCCTAAGAGTTAGACAAACTTAATCAGGCAAGTGTTTTTAACCCAATTTCTAGTTGTTAGTTTTTTCATTAATAGTTTAACCACTAATAACGGCATTATTAGGAGGCAGAATAAACCTCTAGGAGTTAGGAGCTATAACTTCCCCATATATTTCTCTGACATCAAATATGATTGCATCCTGCTTCTGTTTGTATCATCCAGCTTCTTCTTATATTCAGTCAGGCACTATGGCAAGCTCAGTGTTTGTCTCCTACCTTTCATTTATTATAAGCTCTTTGAGATGGTAGACGTGCTCTTCACTCTCTCATGTTAATCCTTCTTCGGTTTAAGCCATTTAGTTTTTCTTTAGGCTCAGTCAGGCATAAGTTTGACTGCAAATAAGGGTAAACCTTACAAAGATGGCTTAAACTGTGCATCTTTCTCACATAATAAAAGGTCAGATTTTAGGCAGTCCAAGTTTGGGGCAGCTTTTCAAGAAAGCCAGTGAGGACACATATGCTGTTTCCATCATTCTGCTTCTGTCGTCTTAGTATTTACTTTGTCATCCCATTGTCACGAAACGGTGGTTGCACCTCTCTAATCCAGAAGGAAATAGATTCTACAGACCCAAAAGACTGTTCTGTCCCTGTGTGTCATTATTAAATGCTGCCCTGAAATCAGGGGTGGTGATACATCTGTGCCCTTCACTTGACAATCTGAAGCAGGGAGATTGCAAGTTCGAGGCCATTGTAGACGACAGGACAAAACCCTGTTTCAAGAGAAAGAAAGAGAAGAAAAGAGGGAGGGAAGATAGGGCGAGTCCCAAAGGAAAACAGAATGACAAGTAATGTTGTAGACCCTCTACCAGAGAGCCAGTAGCAGTTCATTGATTAGAAATGGACACGTACTTGCCTGAGGAGCAATACTTGGAAATAGCTCATGAGAAAGGAACTGGAAAAGAAATTTGTGTCTGCCAGACATATTGTACCACAACGTTTGAAACTAATTAGAATTGAAAGGAACATTAAAAATTATTTGGCACCCCATACTGATATCTGACAGATGAGAAAACCATGGTCCAGCAGTGTCTGAGATACTCAGCCAGATAATGGCAGAACAGAGTCTAGACTAAGATCCAGCTATTTCAATTTCTGGGCTCTTGCATATTTCATATATCCATGCATGCATCATTTGAAAAGCCTGCTTGAACAACTACACCCCCTTTCCAAAGACAGAATTTTGAATGCTGTCTTTGGAAAGGGGATGTTTCAACTGTCTCTACAATAACATTCAGAGCAGCCAATGGGCAAAGAGACCAAGAAATAGGGCAGATGACAAAATAATCCCTTCAAAATTTCCATGGGCCATGACCTTCAGCAATTGTTCTCCTACTCTGTGTGACACAAAGATGGTGTGGTTTGCTGCTTATATTTTATCCTAACTCAGAATGAATCCAGCAGGCAGTGAAAACCCTGATGGGCTCCAGTGCAATCCAATCACTCTTCTGCCTGGAGCTAGAGCTCTGTGATGGATGCTTGGATAGCACAGGCAGATCCTGAGTATAAGAGAGGTCTCTGTCTCGCCACGTGTTTCTCTCTCTTCCTGTCTTAACTCTGTTTGTCTCTGTCTCTCCCTCTCTCATTTCCTTTTTTGACTTAGCATGTACTGCCATAAATTTTCCCAGGAAGTTTAAAAACAATTACTTATTTTCCAGCATCCCCCATAAAGTGTTTATTTTTTTATTGTTTTTATCGAACTATATATTTTTCTCTATGCTCTACCTCCTTCCTCTCCCCTCCCCTTCTGCCCTCTCCCATGGTCCCTATGCTCTTAATTTACTCAGGAGATCTTGTCTTTTTCTACTTCCCATGTAGATTAGATCCATGTATGTCTCTCTTAGAGTCCTCGTTGCCGTCTAGGTTCTCTGGGATTGTGATTTGTAGGCTGCTTTTTTTTTCTTTATGTCTAAAAACCACTTATGAGTGAGTACATATGATATTTGTTTTTCTGGGTCTGGGTTACCTCACTCAATGTGATGTTTGCTAGATCGACCCATTTTCCCTCAAATTTCAAGATGTCATTACTTTTTCTGCTTGGTAGTACTTCATTGTGTAAATGTACCACATTTTCCTTATACTTTATGTAGTTGAGGGCCATTTAGGTTGTTTCCAGGTTCTGGCTATGACAAACAATGCTGTTATGAGCATAGTTCAGCACATGTCCTTGTGGTATGATTGAGCATCTTTTGGGTATATACCCAATGGTAGTATTGCTGGGTCTTGTGGAAGATTGTTTTCTATTTTCTGAGGAAATGCCACACTGAAATCCAAAGGGATTTTGCACTCCCACCAGCAATGCAGAAGTGTTCCCTTTACCCCTCAACCTCTCCATCATAAGTTGTCATCAGTGTTGTTGATCTTGGCCATTCTTTCAGGTGTAAGATGGAATCTCGGAATTGTTTTGATTTGTATTTCTCTGATGACTAAGGATGTTGAACATTTCCTTAAGTGTCTTTCAGCCATTTTAGATTCCTCTGTTGAGAGTTCTCTGTTTAGGTCTGTACTCCATTTTTTTATTGGATTATTTGTTCTTTTGATGACCAATTTCTTGACTTCTGTGTATATTTTGGAGATCAGACTTCTGTCTGATGTGGGGTTGGTGAAGATTTTTTCCAATTCTGTAGGCTGTCATTTGTCTTGTTGACCGTGTCCTTTGCTTTACATAAGCTTTTCAGTTTCAGGAGGTTCCATTTATTAATTGTTTGTCTCAGTGTCTGTGCTACTGGGGTTATATTTAGGAAGTGGTCTCCTGTGCCAATGTGTTCAAGCGTACTTCTCACTTTCTCTTCTATGAGGTTCAGTGTGGTTGGTTTTATGATGAGGTCTTCGATCCATCTGGACTTGAGTTTCGTGCATGGCAATAGATATGGATGTATTTTCATTTTTCTACATGTTGATATCCAGTAATGTCAACACTATTTGTTGACTATGCTTTCTTTGTTCCATTTTATACTTTTTGCTTCTGTGTCAGAAATTTGGTGTTAGTAGGTATATGAATTGATATCTGGGTCTTCAATTCAGTTCCATTGGTCCACCTGTCTGTTAAAAACAATTACTTTTTGTTGCTGTCAAATTTCTTTAATCCTAACTACTAGCATAAATAAATAATATAAGCACATATTAACTAAAGAGTTATCATCCCGTACTTTTTTTTATTGATCACATTTATTTATTGCATAAATAATGCTGAAATTTAAATAAGCACAATCTGAAAAAACAATTGGAGCCAAAAAATAATAACACAATCTAGTAGGAAGTGGAAGAGAAACATCAGCAATTTCTTTGGGCTATTACAGCCATGGTAGTGATTATCCCTCTAGGGACTAATCTTTTTCAGGTTTCCAATAACCAATTTTACCTACCTGGACATGACAGCCACATTTATGGCGGGTGTACATTTCCGTTTATCTGTAAGATTTTGAGTATTCTTCACATAACAACCCTCAGTTAAGAACTACAGAAGTTTTCATTCCTGTTTCCTGAGAAATCACAGCGTGATTTGTTAAGAAACTCAGTGCTAGCTGGGATCAGTAAGAACTGTTTATAAATGTATTGTGGGAGATCTGATGACGCTTGTGTTATAAGTTTGCTTTTATCAAAGCAGTAGCATAAAGTCTAGTGGGGTTCATCCAGCTCCCACCTAACGTGCCTCAGGCCAAGACTAACATCTCACAGTTCATCCTCTCATGCGTCATCCCTCAAGGGTTCTCATCCACACTGTGGATGTAAATAAGAAGATCCACCTGCCAGAAAATAGTGAGAATTAAATGGGGTTAACTGACATACTTTTCTATTGGTGATAAATGCTGAATAAATGATAGCTACTGTTACATTTCGAACAATTCAGTAGTGAGACAAGTCATAGGTAAATATGGCTGAAACAAAAGTGTCATGTTAAGGTAGAAATAATTTGTACTGTTAGTGTATTTATATACATTTAGGCTTGGGTTTTAGGAACTTTCACTTGCTCATAAATATAATATTTCTCATTTTCAACATCTATGTTTTTATATGTTCTTATGTTCAACATCTATGTTTTTTTATAGTGCTCATAAGTTTGTTATGGTGTAAAACTCTATTAGACCAGATTTAGAACTTAGAATTTATTCATCAGTAATCTTGCTGCCATCAAAACACTGTTCCAGAAAAGGGATTCTATTAAAAAGAATAATATTTCCTAAGCTATCACCTAAGTATGGAGAGTGGTAGTAAACAGATAACTGCATCATAAATTTTATGACAATCCTACAGAGTTTTCCAAAGTCAGTTTTAATCTGTTTGGGGTGTATAGTTTATCGGTTATATTTCAGCTTCCATGGCAACAAATGCAAGCATAGCATACACATTCTGCAGCTGGGTAGACAGGCAGTCTCCCCTGAGCCTCCAACTTGCAAATAAGGCAGAGAGTGAGTAAGAGGAAAGTGTTCTTATCCAGAAGACAAAGCACGTTTCACTTTTAGGACAGCAGGCTCAGGTGAAAGCCAAAACACAGCTTCCAAACAAATGCTTTGTCCAGGTTTCTCATGGAAAAACTTAGGCTTCCTGACTGAAGACATTCAGACACTTCAACTTCTGCATTTAGAATCTGGGGCTTGGGTTAAATAAAACTCAGTGGAAAACGTACACAAAGTATTGGTCCTCATCCATCACTGAATATCTCCTGTCTCCTGAAGGGGAAATTATAAACCATGAAGGTTCGTATGCTCTGAAACTAAATATAGACAAAGACAAGAAATAAAGTTAGAAGTTACTGTAAAAAAGGATCAAAGCAAATTCTGTGTCAAAACTGACAAAGCTCCATGATTTCCTGAAAACAAGAATGGGCAATCAGTTGAGTCATTTCTTATAGACATCATGAAATACCTAGAAATATTTGGTTCAGTTGATGAAAAGATACTTCAATCTTTTGTTATGGAAAATTCACCTATATAAAAGGAGAAAAACACAACATGACTTTTTGTACTCATTGAACAGATTCATCAAATTTTTGACACACTTTGTCTACATATCCCACACAATATTTGTCAAGTTACATTAAAGTAAATCATAATTAAACTACCAAATACACAGCATATCTTTAGTAGATAGACAGAATATTTTAAATACGACAACTATATTCTCATATTAAGAAATTAACAGTTCTTAGTATTATAAATGTTCTGTTTCATTCATCATTATAAAAGAAATAGATGTTAACAATTATATATCATATACATGTCTTATAAATGATTGCTTTCCTACGATTGCCTAGTTCTAGGTTCAATGAAAGACCCTATCTCAGAAATCAAGATGGGAAAGTGACTGAGGACATACAATCACAATTTAAACCCCCTCCACACACACATACACTCCTACACAAATATGCACACTCAATACACGTAGAAAGGAGTGGTTCTCAATCTTCCTCAAGATATGGTGACTCCAACCATAAAATTATTTCATTGCTACTTTATAACTGTAATTTGCTACTGCTATGAACTATAATGTAAATATCTGTGTTTTCCAATGGCCTTAAGCAAGACCTGTGAAAGGCTCATTTGATCCCCAAGGGGGTTCTCAACCCTTGGTGTAAATTAAGAAGACTGTTCACTCATATCAGATTAGCACACACGATGACCTGTTTTCCCAGGGTTCACAATCTTCCCATACTCTTAGCTCTAATGGGTGTAGAACATTAGAGCACATTAGACAGTGGCTAAAGAATACAGCGGAAGACAAATTCATCTTCTTTCATTATTATCATCCTGGCTTACAGCCCATAATAATGTGTTAATGAGTCAGGATACTATTGCAAGGGATTTTTAATTAGTTGTTTGAGAGTCTTGTACTGTTTAGATCGTATTTACCCCATCCTAACTCATCTCATTCACCCACTTTTCCCTACTCACCCAACTTTGTGCTCTGCACTTTAGTTCTCAAGTATGAAGTCCAGATTGCACTGGCCATATATGCACAGATGTGTGGCTTTTCACTGGACTCTAGTCAACCTACCCTTAACAGAAACTGATTCTTCCTCTACCAGTAACTATCAAACGTTGATAACTCCTCTATGGGAATAACTTGCCCACCCCTCCTCTAAGAATAGTAAACCTCTCTCTCTCAATGAAACAGGAAATACTGGGATCATTCTGTAAAATAGCATTCTAGTTTGCATACCAGATAGGGGAAAGAATGACTTTGTCTTCCACCTTCAACAGTCCATTGTATTTCTTGGCTGCCATTATTGATATATTTCCCCAAGAGCAAAATATTAGCGTTGGTAATTAGATGAAGTAGAAATTGGCGCATGTGCCACATTCTTGGTGTGAACAGAGTGCCTGGCTAATGATGATGGGGCAGAGAGAGCCAAATGCATCCTAAATACTTGTGTAAGGGATTTCTTCATGGTGCCATTTACTCTTTAAAAGAAATTTTGGAAGTATGTTTTAGCTTTTCAGTCCTAAATGAATGACCTATATTTTAAGGCATTAAATAAACCTTGTTTAGTAGTCACCATTTCTCTTGTGTACCTTGAGATTATTAACATTTTCTCCCACAACTTGATTGTGAGACCCTATTGCTGCAAACACCACATGCTTGGTCAAAGGACATGGAACACTTCCTCCTTGCTGACTAGCTCCACAATACCAGAAAATGCTTTACAGGATTTGGGGAGAGGCAGTAATCAATAGTCTTTCCTGACTATAAACCCTGTAAGCTACAATATTGACTGGCTGAGCCAGAGATGTCCATTGGTACAATGTGGAGTAACTGACTACTTTCTGATAGGATTTAAGGCCTACTCCACATGCTTGGTGCAGTAAATCTGACCGAGAACTCATGGCTGAGAATCTCATGGGCTACTATTATTTCACCAAAAGTACGTGGTATCAAACTGTTCTCTAAATATGTGTCTCTTTGTGTATAGATTAGACCATTCTTTCAACTCATCAAAGAGTTTCTTTTTGTGATCAAAAGTGCTCAGTCCTAACTCACAAGTGGTCAAAGTAGGGAGAACAACTGACTGTGGACTCAGCTACAAATGGGTCAGCTATGTCATGTTCTTCTCTCCAGGGCTCAGGGAACGTTGCAGACATGGGGCGAAAAGATTCTAAGATACAGAGGTTGGGGAAGAGCATAGCAAAACAATGTCTTCTGGACATGACATGACCACTGAACTCACGAACACAGAGAGCTGTGGTTGCCTGTACAAGAGCAAGCTGGTCAACCTTCCAGCACAGAGATGGGAGAGGCTTATGAGCCCACACCCGTAGCTGAGGAGCTATGGACAGTTGATGGCAGCTAGTAGTGGGAGAGTCTGTTTTCTTTCGGGGTGTGGTTCCTGTAAGCCAATCATGCGTCTGTGGATGGCCCCACACCCATGTGTATGTGAGCAGTAACTACTGGACTCTGCTTTAGGGAAAGAAGGATGAGAAGGAGGAAGGCGGGGGAAGACAGGATTTTGGGAGTGAAGCAAGGATGGGAGATGAAGGGGGGAGTTAAGGGATAAAGATGATCAAAATACATTGTATGTATTCATGAAATTCTCAAAGAGTTACTGAAGAATATATATTTAAAGGACCATTAGTTTCTTATATTTATTTGTAAACAACTCCCTCTGTGATATAATTTCATTGGGAGAGTACATAATCACTTTTCATTAGAGCTTTGCAATAGGTTGGAATTAGAACTGTTGAAAAGCCACTACCCTTCCTTCAGTGTTTCCGATGAGGAAAACAAATAAGTACTAGAAATGTCACTTTGGTGAGGTTATTAACAACCTTAAATTGTAGGGAGGTGCCTCTGAGGGAGAAAAGGGATGATAAACATGTCTACATGAAATGGCTTCATAGTGAAAGCAAACAGCATAATCAAAAAAATCCCACCCAAGAGGAAGTGGTTGGAACAGTTTTTAAAATATTCCAGAGAAATAAGATTGTTGCAAAGAAAAGTCAAAGGGAAAAAATATCAACCCGCTGTGACACATCAATTGACTTTTCACTGATGAGGAATGATGCCACAATGTGGCCAGTTTGTACAAGTGTAATTAAAACATACTAATTAGGATCTTTATGCTTCATAGCTAAAACATCCTGGGAACTCTTGAAAACATCGTTAAAGACACCCAACTTCCAAGAAAGTATTTGTGATTTGTCTTGGAACAGTTTTTTTTTGCCCCCATTGCAGTATCAACCAAAAACCAGACCCAGAAACTGATATAATCGGAAGAACTGGAGATTTCGAAAGCACTGTGAATGCTCATCTCCTAGCTGTCAGTCAACATTAATTAGTTTCTCTGCAGCCTCAGGTCTCCTTCGTCCACAAAGCAGGAATTTTATTCTATAGGTCACCTTTAGCACTTACAGGATTTCATATATTTTAACTTGGTGCTTGGTAGATTTTTGCCTTTTCCTCCTTATGATTAATATAATCCTAAACTATCATTTGAATTTATTAAAATATAAGCCAATATTTTTCCCACAGATGACCCAGTTTAAATAAGATGGGGGCTACTGTGAAAAGTCTAGGAAATCAAGATCTATCTAAATTAAAAGAAACCTTATTTCCAGAAAGTTAGATGGCCAGTTGGGTAAACAAGAGACTATATATATTTAAAATGATGCTGTGCCTGCCCTTTCCTGTATCTCTGAGAGCAATAAATCATGGAAATTTGACAAGTTCACAAGTGCTTCAATATACAATTGAGTTCAGCATCTATTTTGAAGATTTTGTTTTGTCAAATCTTGAATTTTCCAGGTAAAACCTGATAACTTTTTTCTGATCCTTAATAATTAGATTTTCAATATACTATAGCAACATTTATTTTTACATGAGGAAATAGTTAAATGACTGGTGAGCATTTCTATAGAATATCATCGCCATTGGGTTGGATTTTACTGAAAAAGTATATGCTTTCTTGCTCTATCTGGAGATACATTTCTAACAAAACTCAGAGAATTGATTATGAAAAAGCTATCTCAACTGTATTTAACACATGCATTAGTGTTTGTTTATTTATTTATTTATTTGTTTATTTATTGGTTTTTCGAGACAGGGTTTCTCAGTGGTTTTGGAGCCTGTCCTGGAACTAGCTCTTGTAGACCAGGCTGGTCTCGAACTCACAGAGATCCACCTGCCTCTGCCTCCCGAGTGCTGGGATTAAAGGTGTGCGCCACCACCGCCCGGCACATTAGTGTTTAGATAGTAGTATCTGGTCAAGTCACAGTAATTTTCTCTCTTATGTTCTGCTTTCTTGTGCTATGAAAAGTATTCTGAGGCTGTTGGGTTTTGGGGGACAATAGATAGATAGGTTTAACTCCTTGGGTCCTGTCCTGTGACCCAAAGGGCCATTGCCACTGAAGATGGCCACTTCTGCTTAAAGGACGATGTTTTTGGGAAACAAATATTCAAACAGAAAACTAGAGGTTCACCATACATATTATATTTTATTAAATATCATTCCCATATGAGTTTTGATATGGTGTGGGGGGTGTGAGTGTGCATGTGTGTATGTATAAGCCAGAGGACTAATTCTCAGGAGTCTGCTGCCTCCCTCCACCTTGTTTTTGAGGTAGGGTCTCCCTTGATATTTCTGCCATTTGCTCCGTTTCCACCTCGCATCTCCTCTAGGAGTAGTGGACTGGGGCAACAGACATAAGCCACCACATCTGTCATTTTTGTGTTTGGGGGATCAAACTCAGATCATCTGGACTGTTCAGTGGTACTGAGCCATCTTACCAGCCCAAGTTTTGTGATTTAATTCCTAAACCCTCTTTAGAATCTAGCTTTACAATAATAATCAACTCTTTACAGATAATGAAAATTCAAATTAGAAAGTTTAAAGGCATGAAAAAGTTACAAGCCGAGAAGGATATCAGATATACTTATAGAACTCAGTAGTATCCTGTTAGGTACTTCCAGAACTCATGTTCATGAGACCCATGTCAGATTCTTGTAACGAACTTAGGTGTTTCTGCTTTTTTCCCCTTAATGCTAGTTCACCTCCCAGAAAACAAGAACGGCCTTGATAAATTGGTGGGAGGCTGACTCTTCTCTATTCTATCTTCATTCGCCCAGCCTTGGAAAGTCTGTGGACTGGTTGACGTCAGTCTTCCCCTTTATTTGTTCATCCTGCAATCCTTACCTTGACCTTCATTTGGCACTCAAATTCCAAACCGCATTGTTGACTTCTCCTTAATGTTATAGCTCATCACAAGATTACACATGACCAAGCTAGGATGTCTCTTCTTCTGAAATATGCTTCCTTTCCATACTGCATCAAAGTTGTGGATTCTCTCTTTCCCTCCTTCCCTCCCTCTCCCCTCCAGATCCTGTCAGTTACATAGTACTATTCATTGGTTAATTAATTTAGTCCTTAAATATTAATGGGGTATTCTCTATGCTTCCAAGACTAGATTTGGGAGTTAGAAATATCCAAGTAAGCCTTGCCTCTTAGTCTCACTGTGACTGGATTTCAGACTCTTATTTAATATCTTTCACATCTAATACTTTTCATTCCCACTGTCAATAAGTTCATTTTATTATCTTGTCAAGCAGGATTCTCAATCAGATAGCCTATCCCTTCCTCTTTTCTGCTTGTCCCCAGGCCTGTTCCATTTGAGTCCCTACCTAACCTTCCTATTCACTACCAACAATGGGTCCTTCCAAGTCTCACTCTGCAGTGTTGGTCTTTGTCCATGCAGCTAATGTTTTCTATTGCTAGAGGCACCGTGTTCAGACCCATTCGTCTGCATGTGAAGGAGTTGTTATTGCTGGAAAAACTGTGTTCGCACCTATTAGACTCTATAATCCGTTTCCCCTTTCACAGCCTTGTGTCCTGCATAGCCGCGCCTCTCAAGCATGCCTTCAGACTCCTTCACCCAGAGTCAATAGGTATCTTACTAGAGATAAGAAATCTCTGATCTGCCAGTGAAACAGCATGAGCATGCATCTGAGAACTTGGAAAACAGCCCTGGACATCCAAGAGCAGACCTGGCACTCAGAGCTAGAACTGTGGTATCCTCCTGTTAAGCACAGCAATCCCACAAAATGCCAGCATCAGACAAAGCCACTCGGAGATTGTGATAGACAAGCATGAAGCCAGGACCAGACCACTAGAAACTTCACATAGCTCCCATTCTGGCCAGTATGATTGATTGTTTCTCCTTTGTCAGATACAGTTTTAATATCACTGAGTTCTTCCTCATACTAGGTAGGCATTATTAAGGAACCCATTCAGAGAATTACCCTTGGTTCCTGGCAACGTCTAGAGTCTAATTCAAAAAAACATTTCTGTTTCCATAGCTCCTCACCATGCCATGTAATACAAATTCAAGTCCTTTGTAGTATCCTTTAGTGAGATACTCCATTTTTCTCCAATGATGTGTGTTTTCTTTCTTTGAAATTAAAAAAAAAAAATCAGACTTCAGCTACTTTGATTACAGAGCATTTGAGAAATCACATAAAACTGCGTTTTACTGAACTTATTGCTACGAAGAGACTCTACAACCATGCAACTCTTATAAAGGAAAACATTTAATTGGGGCTGGCTTACAGTTCAGGGGTTCAGTCCATTATTACCATGGTGGGAATCATGGTGGCATGCAGGCAGACATGGTGCTGGAGAATGAGCTGACTCTTCAGGCAGCAGGAAAAGACTCAGACACCTTGAGCTTCTGAGACCTCAGAGCCCACTGCCAATGGCATACCACCTACCCCAACAATGCCACACCTACTCCAACAAGGCCACACCTACTCCAACAATGCCACACCTACTCCAACAAGGCCACACCTCCTAATAGTACCAGTCCCTAGGAGCCTATGGGGCCATTTTCATTCAAACCATCCCACCCTTTAATCTGAATTCAATACTGAGAATCATAGCTACAGTCTGCCTGCCTTTCTCAACAAGAAGCAGCTTGTTGAACCTTGCTGGTGAAGTTGCTTCTTTTCTTATCTACCTCTCATGGCAAGACATGCTGCTGAAAATAAAGCTCAAACATTTTGATCTGTTAGGATTAAGAAAAATGGACTGTTTAATATCAGACCCTGTCGAGCAAAATATAAGAAAAAGAGTTCCAGTATGAGGACTCTCTTCCAGGACCAGTCCTCAAAAGAGTTCCCAGGGAAAGTGCCAGACGCTGAAAAAAGAGAGGAAAAACCTGGCTTCAATGAGTGTAAACGTAATAAATGATTAAATGAATAAAAAAGTTTTGAATGCTTGTAGTCCTAGAGCAATCAACAGATAGTCCTGAACATCCGCATATTTTGACTGTATTTCTTGCAATCACATATTCTTAAGAAAGCATGTGTATGATTCCCAGTTTTTTGATTTTTTTCAAGACAGAGTTTTTCTGTGTAGCCTTGGCTGTCCTGGAACTTACTCTGTAGACCAGGTTAACCTCAAACTCACAGACATCTGCCTATCTCTGCCTCCCATGTGCTAGAATTAAAGGCATGTGCCACCGCTACCTGGCAATATATTTTATTTTTAATAATAAACCCACTTCTTCAAATTAAAAACTTTATATTCCAAAGTTTTAGGAACTATTTTTTTCACTTTTCATATGTGTGTGTATGTCTGTGTGCAGATGACATATGTGTGCATGGATGCCAAATGATAACCCCAGCTATCATGTCTCATGTGTTATCCACTTCGTTCTTGAGGCAGAGTCTTTCTTTGGCATGCCCCTTACTAAGTAGGAGAGCCTAGCCAGCCGAACAGTCCCAAGGATCCTTCTGCTTCTGCATTTCTGCTTTGGGATTATAAACACACACCATCATACCCAACTTTGAAGAATGTGGTTTCTAGAGGATCAAACTCAGGTCCTTGTGTTTGAAAGGCAACACTACTGGAGCTATAGCTCCAGTCCTTAGGAATATCTTCCAAAGCCCTTCCTCCCTTTAATGCACTCTGACAACTGCCGGCTGCTATCCTTAAGGATATACATTTTCCGATCTTCCAAGCATCTGTGTGCTTTTATTTTTTAATTCAAGTGAACTTTTCCATCCTTAAAGTTCTTCTTTGAAAGGAAGCATCACTTAGTATTTAAGGTCAGATCTAAATCTGGATATTCAGTTGTGGAATATCACAATACATCAAAGGCATTGCCTGCAAGAATTCCTACGAATTGCCGCAGCATAATTAGGTTACTGCTTAATTTCCCCCACCCCGTTTTTCCCCTTTTTCTTTTAAATTTTATTTTGTTTGAATTTGGGGTTGTGAGAGGTTTCAGGGGCATAGGGCAGATGCAAGGGGATGGGAGATGGGTGGGACCCCAAGATACATGGCCAGATGCAAGGGGATGGGAGATGGGTGGAACCCCAAGATGCATGGCCAGATGCAAGGGGATGGGAGATGAGTGGGACCACAGGATACATGATGGGAGAGACAAAAAAGTTTTTAAAAAGTGACGCATTTTGGAGAAGAAAGTAGGGAGGGGAGGAGAAAAAATGGGTACAGGGTACAAGAAAGGAGAGGGAAAACACATTATGCTTTGTGTATTATACACCATGTATATAATACTCCATCATCTAAGTCCAGCCCATATTCAGTGACAGGGGCTCATGTAAGAACAAAAGTAACAGCAGTCTTGGGCCATTGGTGCTATTCTAGAAGTTGCATACAAAATACTCCTTTGAAAAATACTGCCTTGATTATTAACTGAAGTAGTTACCTTCATTTTCACATGGAGTCGTTGACTCCATGTGAAAATTAAATTAATTCCAAATTGCCTGAGAAATTATACATTAGCGTATACATTAGCCTTAAAACAACAGGTTTCTCTCCTTTGACCAATTTCAGACTTTTGAGAATGAAAATATATCTATTTCCTACTTTGTCTTTCACTGAAAGCCACAGCTTACAATTTCTTCCTTATTTTGATTACTGAGGCTGTCAGCATAACAGCACAAAACGCTCCATAAATTTATGTCAAAGAGAAAATAGAAAACATTCTCCTCCCTGAAACCAACTGAAAACATTCGTTTCCAAATTCTTTGCCATTTAGTCAGCAAGCCAAACCCAGTTTCACTGTAGAAACAAGCAATTGTCAAATATCAAATAAGTGAAGAACTGTGTTAGCATGGGCATTGGTTTATTTCATACATGACTGAAGTGATTTGGAGGCTTGAATATTGGGTTTAGAGAAAGCAAACATTTCCCCTAACAAAACCTAACCTACTCCAATGGTTGACTTAAGGCTAACATTCATTTAAGCCAGGTATAAAAGGGGTATTGAAAGTCCGGATCATGCTCTCTGATATTCAGGAGTTATAGTGAGCAAGTTGTCAGCTGGTTCCTGGAGTCTCTATCAATGCCAGCAAGAGCAAACACTGGTTTGGTAATCCCCTTCATGCCTTTCAGAAAGCAGCCATGATATGGTTGTTTCTCGAATGCATGCCTTCTTTGGCAGCACTCAGAGAATTGTCTGCAGAAGAAATAATGCCAACGTTTTTGCTATGAGATTTTAGACAGCCTTCTGCATTTATACTCAGACACAGAGCACCAGACAAGCGTGTGATAGACCGAAGACTAGACTGTGCTCCAGTCTCGAGTCCATCACCCACCAGCTGCATTAACTTTGGTAACTTCTCTGAGCTTATCTTCTTTAAAAGTATCACGGGAGTAAGAAATACCTACACTGGCAGATATATTTTGATGGTTAAATGGATCAAAATACGACCCAAGTTAGCACCAGGAAATGTTAGCTTCTCATTTTTTGTGTCATGCTACAAGGGTCTGGAAAAAAAATCTGACAGCAACCTTTTAATATGTATATATGTGTACATATATATTAAATGTTTGTATATTAAAATACCATTGCTTTGCTTTCTGTCTCTACTGGAATAAATCTGCCTGTGGAAGCTTTCCTAAGGTTCACACGCAGGACATTGTGTTGTTCAGTGTATTCTAGACACTCTGAGAGAAGTGAGCTGAATATTTAAGTGCTCCCCAAAGTCAGTGCATGATTTAGGAAATTATGTATATTAGAACGCTATGCTGCAATGTGATACACTAGGTCTCAGTGAAGCTGTGGTTCCTAATTCAGACAGTATTAAGTTTCTCGGCTTCAATTTTATTACAGCGTAGATCATCGATATCAAGTGAATCCAGCCAACCATGGAGGCACTGCTAACAAGAGAAAAGCACTTGAATGTATCCAGAAACCACTCTATGGAGTTTCACACAAGACACATCACTAACTTCAGAGACATTTGCTAGAGCTTTTACTAATGCATGTTTAACAAATGCGCGTGCAATCACCTTTGTCTCCAGTCTCTGAAGATTTGTGCTGCAGCATTTATGCTCAGCTTTCCATGGGAGAGGTGGTGTGACTGAGGACAGAGCACAGCTTTTCCACGCTAGAATCAAAAGTCGATAATTTGATTCTCAACCCTTTTCAGAGTCGCTTCTACTCTCAAACTAGTCAGACTACGGTACTGAACTTTTTTGCAAGTTCTTTTCCTTACTTTCTTCTACTAATTAAAAATGATACTGTCTCCCAGACCTCCCTCCTACCCACAGAGCCGAGAAGAATCAGCACCTCCCCTCCTTCCCAGCCATTTGTTCCTCCACTAGAGCATTTTACTTAAACGCTTTTCGTAGTAGAACGTACTATAATTCTTTTCTTCTCATACGATCTTGGCTCTTTGGTTACATCCAGACTTGATACACTGCTTTTTATTAATTAAACTTGTTCGTTGACAATTTCATACAAGCATATGACACGTTTGGACTACTCTCGTCCCCCACCTTTCTCATCCCCTCCTATCCCTGTCAAACCACCACTTGCTACAAAGTCCTTTTCCAATGTTCATGTCTTTGTGTTCATGTATTTTAAAATACATTTATCATTTAAGGGAGTGGGGAAAGGCGTGCCATGGAGTCTATATAGAGAGCAGAGGGCAGCTTAAGGGAGACAGTTCTCTCCTTCTTTTTCAGTGGGTACCACTGAAAAACTTAGTCAGGCTTGGCAGCAAGTGCTTTTATACATAGGGGGATCCCACTAGCTTCTCTTCCCTCAAACACAGTATGAGTTGGAGCTAGCCATCCTTTGGGTCACCTTGACACTTTGTAAGTATTCTCCTACCACCTTAGCTGTCTATCTGCAGGTAACCACATCTATTCCTCATGCCATGTTTTCTTTCCCTAAACATCATAAGGGTGGTTAGGCACCTCTGTTTCTTTTAATGCAGTTCTAGCCCAGTTGTTGCTCTGACAACCAGTTGTACAGAAGTGTAAGGGGACAGGACTTGTTTCCATGACAATGAAGTTTTGTTTTCTGCATTAGGGAATTTTTGCTGCAACATTTGTGGGAGCCAGCTCAGCTATTTTTGAGTTACATATAAATCTGGAAGTGTGTAGTTAAAGCGATGAGGAACAAGATAGTCCCCCTCAGCAGTCTGTCAATAGGATAACACTAAGGTATTTCCTATATAGCTACTCAAACTGTTTTCACATAATACAAATCACATTGGTTTATAATCCAGTGGATATAAATGACGTTTTGCCTCAATGAAAAAGTATAGAGTTTAGGGCAATGATTCTCAACCTTCCTAATGATGCAACACTTGAATACAGTTCTTTATGTTGTGGAGACTCCCAAACATAAAATCATTTTCAATGCTAATTCATAACTGTAATTTTGAATTATGAATTGTAATATAAATATCTGTGTTTTCCAACACTCTGAAGTCAGCCCTGTGAAAATGATCATTTGATCCCAAGGAGTTGTGACCCACTGATTGAGAACTACTGGCTTAGGGATATTTTTGCTATGCAAATGTACATACACTTCTGAGTTTCTGAAGTATTTTATCAGCTCTCAAATCAGCATGCATGGTTTCCAGAATAATGAAGCCATTCTAAAGTATTTGAACTACTTAAAAATAAACATTTTCGAAAAACTACTGAAAAAAAAAAAACCAAATGAAATGTTAAATTGTATATTCAGGTCTGTTCTGTTCAACATCTTCGTTTAAAAACATGAAAAACTAGATTTATCCTTTCAAGTTAAATATTTTCTCTTTTAGTTTATAGAAATACATTATGGAAGCTAGTCAAAATGGAATCATCACATTACAAATCTAAAACATAAAAAGTTCTACTTTCTGACATGGTCTTTAAATTTGCCTCAAGATGATTTCCAACTTAATACCCTCCTTTAAATACGGGTAGAAAATCAGAGGTCAGCCAAACGTCTTGACGATGTTAAATTATGTTTTAAATGCGGTCCTGAAAACTCTCGTTTTCATTCTCTAATCTTAATTCAGAGAAAATGGAAAACACAAGGTTTCAGTCCCCAAAGAAGCATCAGTTCCTCAAGTGGCTGATTTGGGATAAATGGTCCTGCATGTGTGCCCCATGAGCTGAGTTAATGTCACTGTGAGTACTGCACTTCACCTTTCTGGTTTGTTCTAATATTTCCAGCGTATTGGTTTAGTGTGTAAAAGGAGTGTTGGAAGACGGCTCTTGAAACCGTGAAGGCAGAAGGCTGCCGTTTGTCTGGAAGGAAAACTCCAACATCTGACAATAATTCTCTATCTTTCATTTGGATGGGTGACATAATTGGTTATAGCCATGGCTTTTCTTCACACACAAATTGAACTGTTTCACAAGAGGTTGACTTGGTTCTTTTTCTCTTCAAGAAGTAAAAGTTATGTATGATGCCATTCTTGGTTTCTGCCTGAGACTCAATAATATGCCCAGTGTTAGCAACCAAACCCATTATCCTGTCACCACAGTTATTTTTAAACCAGAGAAGTTTTTCTCTGAGTCTTCAAATGTGTTTAATAATCTGCAACAGTCCTATGTACATTATTCTTTTTCAAGCAGTTCATGTATATTTGTGTGTGTGTGTATGTGTGTGTGCACATGTGTGTGAGAACACTTTCATGTCATGGTATATGCATGGAAATCAGAAGACAATATCTGGGAATTGGTCTTGCCACTTCGGGATCCAAATCAGACTGAGGTCTTCTGGTTTGTGTGGCAAGTGCTTTAACCTGCAGAGCCAGGTCCTTGACCTTACTCTTTATTAGCACCGGCTACGGACAAAAGCCTGCTCAAAAAACAAACTGTGTCATTCTTCTGAATTACTTTGGAGAAATACCAAGTATAGTTTAAGATGTGCAGACTGGCCTCCGTACTCCCTCCCTCTAAAAATAACGGTTTAATTTTATTCTCACGTGTTTTAAGAAATGCTAAACTTTTGTGTTTATTATTTTTTTACAATCACATAACCTAAAGGTCAGACCAACCCACATTCATCTTCAAATATTCAGCTAAAGTTTCGTCACCTCCTTCCAGCCTCCCTCTAGTCCCATAATTATCAGCAGCAGATCTTCCCTCGCAATCCTATGCAGGTTGCACCAATACATCATGACAAAATTGCTTGCCTGAGAAAGAGTGAGATTTGCTTCGGGACAAAATGGTTTCTGTTGCTTACCTATGTACTGCTAACGCTAACGTAGGATGTCTTATGTGGTCGGCAACCAACAAACATCTCTAAAAGAAATGATTGACCCAGACATGGGTTTTATGTGCATGTCACTGGTGAATATTTATATCACAAATGATGAAAGATCGCAGATTTGGGATTCAAACTGTATTGGGATAGAAGCTTCTTCTATTTCATAAGAACTTTGTGCAATGGTCTTGGGTAAACCATTTAACTACTCCACGCTTCTTTCCCCTGGCTATAAAAGTGAGAGATAATAACATCGGCCTTATAATACTGCTGTAAGAAACGATCATAACATCAGGCCATCTGATTCTGTGAATATCATTAAAAGAGTTATTATTTTAGGAAATCATTCTCATCCAATGCCACTTACCATACAGAAGAAAGATGCCAAAAATTTTCACCTACTGTTCTCATTTAGTCATCCAAGCAGTTCTATTACATTGTTGGCAATTACACAATGCTTAAGTAACAACAAACTTAATTATTAACAGATCCTGATATTATTTGAGTCATCTGATGGGACACACAGTGATAAATAGGATAGATCATACCTAGCTATAATAACTAACCAATCCTGAAACTTCAAAACAAGGTAAGTTTGTTTTTGAAACCTCCAAACTCTTCTCTGGAGGTAATGGTTTCCTTACAAACTCCCATTTGTTGCGGGAGGTCCTTCCGCTCCTCCAGCCTATAGCCGCTGAGATACCCGCCCATTGGGGCGTGGTCTCTCTCCCTTTAAAAAAGCGGCCACTTCCTTCTCTCGCTCTCTTCACTTCCTGCTCGGCTGGCGACTAGACTCCATTCCTGGTTATACAGAGGGCTGACGGTGATCTGTAAGTTTTTTCCCCTTTAAATAAATACTACCCTATTAATTATAATTCCAAACTGCTGTGGCATTGTTTGTGACTTACGCCTACACCCATTCCAACTTTACGTGAGGCTTCTAAGGCTATCTACCGCATGCTTCTTAGCTACCTTTAATACATCATTCTAGTTTACTGTGGCAGGGAATGAGGGACCTGAAGTATTGCCCTTTGGTTATAAGTTCTTCAATTATCGGATACATGGCACTTTTAAAACCATAGGACATTGGCTAATGTCAGTCATAATCTTTATCCCAACTTCAAGAAAACTACAGAATATGGGGGGCCCATGAAGCCATTCCGTGAGCAGTAAATATTTTGCTACATCTAACAAATATGAAATATTCAAAATGGTCATATATCTGTCTCAGATGTCCAGTCTAGGCTTCTCAGGTAGAATACAGTAACCCAAAGTACAAAATAATTTTTAAATAATTAATAACTTTAGTGTGCGTATATCACACAGTTTGGATTATCTTAGAGTTAAAAATAGTAAGAGTTGTTTCTCTGAAACAGAAAACCGATTTGTCAAATTTGTCCAATTTGCTCAAAGGCTGTATGGTCGGACATGACTAAAACCTTATTTGAAGTGGATTTTTATTAACCTTGCCTAAAAGTATATGAAATCATATTTAAAGTTTTCTAGCCTATGTAGGAGGCCCATATCAAATTTGAACTTCGCCAGTCATTTGCCAACTTACAAGTCAACTCTAGTTTTTACAAGCCCTAAAATCTCCATCACCAGTCGCGTCTGTCGAAAACTTTCTGAGACTTACAAAGATTTTCGAATATCTCCTTTACTTACTTGTAACATTAGGATGTTCCATTTTAAAAACTCCAAGGTAGCTTCCTTCTCAGAAAATACACTATACTGTGGCTCTATCAGGTTACTTCTTTAGTAATATGGCAGGATATTAATGAAAACATTCCACATATAATACTTTTTTTATTAACTTCATTTCATATGCATAGGTCTGAAGATGTCACTTGTTTGTTTCCGGCTGCCCAGAACCAAAATAATCACACAAAACTTTATTATTTAAATCACCGCTTGGCCAATCACTTAAATATATTCCCAGCTAGAGACAGAGACCCACACTGGAGCACTGGACTGAGCTCCCAAGGTCCCAATGAGGAGCAGAAGGAGGGAGAACATGAGCAAAGAAGTCGGGACC
>NW_004949117.1:2033884-2081937 GCF_000317375.1 Microtus ochrogaster
ATATATATATATATATCTTCCCAGCTAGCTCCTAAATCTAGAATTAACCCATTTCATTATTTTATATTTCACCACGAAGCTCATGGTGTACTGGCAGTTCCAGCTGGCAGCTCATGACTTTCCCCTCTGGCGGCTCCATGGAGTCTCCTGACTGTCAGATCTCCGGGAACTGGAGTTACAGACAGTGTGAGCTGCCATGTGGGTACTGAGAATTGAACGCAGGTCCTCTTGAAGAGCATCCAGTACTCTTTTACCACTGAGCTGTCTCTCCAGCCCACAAGTAATACTTTTGAGTATTCGCTTGTCCAGGATCCCCCAGAAAGCTGTAAACTGATCTGATAGTGTTGTTGCTTAAATCATTTTTAGAAAAGGCAGTAATGTGTTCTTTTGTATATCTTCCTCTAATGGCAAATTACTATTTTCATCAAGGTAGATTAGATTTTGTTGGAACCAAATGAAAGTTATTCTGAGACAAGTATTATGCATGAATTAAAACTAAATAAATTAAATAAATGGAAATCTTGGACTAAAATTGAGAGAGATTTAAAAAAAAACTGAAAATGATCTCTTTTCTAGAATTCTGGAAAAGCAGATCACTTTAAGAGAGAAGTTTTACAGGTAGTATTAGGTGAAGGTCATGTCCCTGAAACACGATTATTGCCTCCAGATTTGATGGAGGAAGCACACTCAGCTGAAGATGTGAATTCTCTGAGTTGGTAACAAAGAGTCACCTCTATGAAACCGCTAGTGACTCGCAGCAGTTCACAATAAGGTACTGAAAATTCCGTTCCACATGATTTATTACTTATATGCTCTTGAAAATAACTTTTCTCCCAAGGCAGAGCTCCTTGGTAGTGAACTTTTCAACTATGTTTAAGAAAAGGAATAGCTAATACTTTGGTTTAATATCTCCAGCAGAAATGCATGTATATGAGATATATTATGTATATAAATATATGGCCATGTCTTACTCATGAAATTATTTTATAAGTCTAAATATCTATTCTTTTCCTTTTATACACTATATTACAGATGAAAATAGGGGAAAGGAATGTTTTTAGTAGGAAAAAGGGATTACATCAAATATTGTTTCACATGTAAGATTTGAAAAGCAATTTCCAATTAAAAAAAAGAGAGAGAGAAATAAACAAAATAGCCTGAATGCCATTTTAAGGAAACGTGGGCTCTTCATTATATTTCAGAAGCCCTAATGTTCTTAACCTTAGTGGTGAGAAAAATTCTATTATGTGTATATAAGAAAAAGTAGTTTATAATAATAATTTGTAACTGATTTATGAAAATTATGGCTTGTAAGCCCCTGAAATTTTTATAGCAATTTAATTCATTATTGGAAATGTTTTATATGTAGAAAAGAAATATATGTGGGTACGGAATAGGTGACAATAGAGTACTTTGGATGCAAGTCTGCAGAAGAATTTCGTATAGCTGAATTATTGGTCTATTATTTCTGCAACACTGCAAAGAGCTACAGTGGATTTGGTGTTGGTCTGCTATTCCCCCCTGGAAAGAATCAGATCTGGCCTGCTCTATCTCTCATTACTGTGATGACGGCTGAATCCAGATGCTAAACACTCAGGGGGCGCTCTACTGCAGTGTTAAAGACTCTGAATGAACACTTCATCCCCCAAGAATGTAACATTCCAAAAGAAAACAGCCCTCCTTCTGACACTAGTAAAATTGTGAAGGTGTGTGATAAATCAGAGATCAAAATGAAAGGCCAGAAATTGCTAAAGGTGTACTGCCCCTCACAGGGGGGTTCTGCTTTTTTCTTTCCAATACATAAAGCCACACGTTGGAACTGTAACAAAAAGCTGTGGATACAAGAGCAGAAACAATGATAAAATGTTTGAACATTAAGTCAAACAATTGCTGCAATGCCCTTAAGATAGGTATCCTCTTTTTTCCTTCCTTCCTTCCTTCCTTCCTTCTTTCTTTCTTTCCTTCCTTCCTTCCTTTTTTATTCCTTCTTCCTTCCTTTGTTCCTGTGTTCTTCATTTTCCTCCCCTCTCTCCTCACTCCTCTCTCCTCTCTCTTTTTGGCGGTGCTCAAGAACAAACCTACGGGATTACACATAGTTTACCACTAAGCTATGTCCCCAGCACCAACAAAAGCAAAGTGACTCTAACTGAGAGCCTAGAAATACATAATTAGAGATGCATCTACCTACGGATCACGTTCTGAAATGGGCAGAAATGTTTCATCCTTTGTACAGTGGTTTATTCTACTTTCTTTTTCAACTGTTTTCTTCTTCCTTCCCTTTTAACAGAAATTTTCATGTCTTCCTATTCATAAAAGATCAACTATAGCATTTGACGATTCCATTTACCTGAATCAACTTTCTAAAGAAATTAAAAATAAACTCTAAATAAAACCATAAACCAAATTTTATTTATATAAAAGACAAATAAATTTGTCTGTAATCTATTTTTTCCCACCAAATGGTCAAAATATTTTAACTGAAAATATGCCAAAGATGTTTTTAAAAATACTCATCTCCAAGTTTGGTAATCAAAAAGTGAAATACTATATTTCATCATAATATATATCATATCACTATAATATATAATGCCTGTCTGTGTAAATTAAAATATACTAAAATGAGTGTACTTGTTTTACTAAAATAAGTAATTCCTGATATTTTTTTTCTTTTTACTTAAAAAAATATGTGTATGTGTACTTGTGTGAGTGTATGCTACTTGCAGGTGCTCATGGTGGCCAGGAAAGAACTTTGGATCCCCTGAAATTAGAATTACAGGTGGTGGTGAACTGCCTTATATAGAGGCAGGACTTGAACCTGGGTACTCTGCAAGAACTACAAGTGTTCTTTCTTCCTCCAATCTATTTTAAAAATATTTTTTAAAGTCACTAAAATGTCGACAAAATTATTCATTGTGGTATCTTTTAGCTTGCTTGTGAAATGACCCTAAAAGGCTGATATATTTGAACACATGGTCCCCAGATGATGGCACTGTTTTGGTAAGCTTTGTCTAACTGGCAGTTGTGGGCACCCAGGGAAGGCCTTGAGGATTAAAACCCCACCTTACTTCCAGTCCGTCTCTGTATCTTGATCCTTCAAGGTGTCGTGAGTCTCTGCCGTGGGCACCATCATGGATTCTCCCACACCTTTCCCATCCATTATCGACTAACCTGTGAGCCAGAATAGTCTGCTCTCTTATGAGTTGTTTCTGTCAACAAAAAGTGGACAAAGAAAATCACACATAGTGTTATTTGCATTTGTAAAGTGGAAATAACCCCTACGTCTAAATTTATAGTAGGCTATAGTAAATTGTAATACATTTATAACATACAAGCAAAATGACCTTGAAAGAGTTTTGTCACCATTAGAAAAATATCCCATGATGATGGCTTCTTCAATAAAAGAAAATAGGGACAAAAAGAAAAAAATCAGTGGAAGAACAATTGAGGAAGACATCAGACCTCTACATTGACATATCTCTGACCTACACAGATACACACGCACACAAACAGGCACACACACATACACACACACACGGGCACATGCGCGCATGCGTGCGCGCACACATACACACACACACACACACACACGCACGCACACACACGCACGCACGCACAAGTGAGTTTGGCCTAGTAAGAAGGGTTGAGGTGGAAGAGATGGGGGAAAGAGCATGATGGGGAAAAGCCAGTTGAGTCTTTGGAGTTTAGCAGAAGGAAGAGTAAAAGGAAGAACAGGTCCTTTGAGGTCCCCTTGAGGACTTTCAGATTTCATGCTAAGAACAGTAAAGGACCACTGACAGTTTGGGCTGAGGGTCCTCAAGCTTTCACTGTCAGAGTGTTGTTTTGTTAGCTGTACTATACAGAGTCAAGTGGATACAGAAATAAGCCACAAACATGTTCCCATAGCTGCAGGTGAGACACAAATTGCATATTAGGCAGGCTTCAAAAGTGCAGTCAGATACTAAAGAGATGACTCAGCGGGTGGAATGTTTGCTATGCAAACGTGAGGGCTGGAGTGCAAAGCTCTGTCACCTAGTCAAAAAGCCATCTGTGCTGGCGCTCACCTACAACCTTAGCACTGGAGAGGTGAATGTGTAAAGATCCTGGAAATCTCACTGGTCAGCCAGGCTCAACAAATGGTGATCAGTGAGAGATGGTACCTGAAAATAAATAGAAGGCAGAAAATGATAGAGGAAGACACTCACCATTGGCCACTAGCCTCTACAAGTCCACTCCTGAGTGCACACGCAGGCACACAGGAGCACACACCACCACCACCACCACCACCACCACCACCACCACCACCACCACCACCACCACCACACCTCCCTCAACAAATATCAAGATAAAATCAAGTGCAAAATGTTATGGGAGTCTTAGAGATGGGCCCTTAATTCCGGGGATTTCTAGAGTTAGCCAGAAGAAGGAAGAGAGGAATGGAATACCAAGCAGATTAAAAGCACTAAGTCTTGGAAGCATGATCAATACCTGCCTGACACACACAGGTACAATTAACACCCTGAGTTTGAAGGCCAAAAAGTCAGGCCAGAAGAGAAAGGTCCCATTCACTGAGTATCTTCGATGCTTTGCCAGGTGGGTTAGAGTTTGGTCCATGTTAGCAAGTGATGGAGTAATATTTGGTCTATTGTAGGAGTGGAGCAGGTGGGTAAAGCAGAACACCGCAGACCTGGTTAGCAAAGAAGCGGGCCATTAAGCAAGAGGTAGCAATGGAGACACAAACTACAAATATATGTGCATTTGACAAATATTTGGGACTACTCTTAAATGAACGTGTCTGAAAGGCACTGTCTATGACTAGTCCTGAAACTTGTTTCAGCTTTAAGTACAGTTGACGGTGATTGGCAGTAAGCAGGAGTCAATGTGTGAAGATGGACGCTTTAGAAATCCCATGCTTTGCATCACTGGAGAAAATCAAGACAAACTGATTTCCCATAGAAATAAGCACCAGGAGAGTATGACGGGGAAAATTATTAAAGGAAAAGGAAAAGGAGAAAGCTAAACTCTCTACAAAGGAAACAAGCAATAGATGTGTACCCACAAAAATGAGCAAACAAACAGTGTGACCTATAGAAACAAGCCTAAAAGTGTGACATGTTTCCTGGTGTGGAAGATGACTCAAACCAGAAACACACAGCTTCGAGGTGAAAGAACTCACCACAGAGAAAGAACACATTTCCAGAACACGGCAGCAGATAAGCACAGTCGACTATGCCAAAGAAAATCGGGGAGTGGTCATTTGAAAATATACTGAGATTGTTTTGAAGACCAAAAGAAGAGATGAGAGCAGTTAATCACGCCAGTGCACAGATCATTCCCACAGCGGCAGGCCATGAGTCCTGCTATGTGCCTATTGCTGCCTCCTAATCTTCCCTAAAACACGTTCTGTTCGGCCTGACTTGACACATGATAGGTGCAGGATACGTCTGTGAAACAGAGAGATTTACTTCTCCCTGACAACTCCTCTATCCTCCGCCTCCCCACACTCAAGGAAGTCATCCAGACCAGAACACTCCGACCTCGTTCCACCCTTGCCTGCCAGGCAGTTCATCTCCATTGGCACTGAAGACTGGGGAAGGACAGGTCTCCCTGTCAGAGAACAAATACCAGGATTCAAGGCGTTTGCTGGCTTTGCCTTTTCCTCCCATAGTTCTCATTTTTTTCTAGCCACTAGTCTTCATGTCATCTAAGGGATCTTTAGAACACAAATATGCTTATTCAGACTAAATCACTTACCAATTAACTATTAAGATATCTATGGTAACGAATAAGCACCGCATAGTAGTGAACATGGCCTGTCTTTCCGAATTACTATATTACTCAGGGTTCTCTAAAGGAACAGAACTAATAAAATTTGTATTTGCAAGTCTACAGTGGACTTCTTAAATTGTCTCACAGGCTGTGATCCAGATACTGCAGCTATGACTGTCTCCCATAATAGAAAGGCCAACGGCCCAATAGCTGTTCAGTCCACTGACTAAATATCTCATCTGGCTCAGTCTGATGCTGGAGTCCGAGGATTCCCAGACAGCTGCTTCAGTCACAGAATAGATGAACTTGCCAGCAAAAGTGAGGGCAACCAGGCAAAAAGCAAAAGCTTTTGTGTTCTGAGTGCTTTTATTTAGACTGCCACCAGAAGGTGCAGCCCAGATTTAAGGTGTCTCTTCTGACCTCAACTGATCCAGTCAAGAAAAATTCCTCACAGGTGTGCACAGTTGCTTGCGTTTTAGTTGATTCCAGATGTAGCCAAGTTGACAACAAAGATTATCCATTCCAATCACCTTGAACCAAAGCCACTAACCAAATAAACAAGGCTTTGTGATAGGAAGCTGAGAGGCACCTTCCTGAACAGGCACATCAAGAGAGACTTCTCTAGCCATACACAGAGCCTCACAGTGTCGTGTAAAAACAAAAAGTCAGTCTGGAAAAGCCTGGGATAAAACTGGACTTGCTGAACATAGCGGACAATGAGGACTACTGAGAACTCAAGAACAATGGCAATGGGCTTTTGATCCTACTGCACGTACTGGCTTTGTGGGAGCCTAGGCAGTTTGGATGCCCACCTTACTAGACCTGGATGGAGGTGGGTGGTCCTTGGACTTCCCACAGGGCAGGGAACCCTGATTGCTCTTTGGGCTGAAGAGGGAGAGGGATAATAGGGGGAGGGGGAGGGAAATGGGAGGCGGTGGTGGGGAAGAGATAGAAATCTTTAAGTAAGAAAGAAAGAAAGAAAGAAAGAAAGAAAGAAAGAAAGAAAGAAAGAAAAAAAGAAAGAAAGAAAAAAAGAAAGAAAGAAAGAACTGTGTTGTTTTCTTTGGAAACATTTATAGGCCTCCCTATTCTTTATAGCCATAGGTACATGGAATATAGGCAGAAAAATATACTTCATTCCTGACCTAGTAAAACTAAATATATTGGCTTCAGTAGCACCAGATCCTGCCCATCCATAAATTAATCTATCACAGTGATCAGCACCACTGAAAGGGTTCAAGATGGGTAACATAGACGTGGAATATTTTATAAAAGACACAGAGAAATAGAAATGCTTAACAGATAAAGAGATATTCTGAATTGGTTAGTGGTTTATTTAGATTATGGAATCTTATAGACTCACAAATCTGAGATTCCTATGACATACTCCAATGTACTGTGAATTGTTACATTTCTCCCAAATAACTGAGTTGTTCCATTCCAGGTCATAGTGTTGGGGACAGATGAGGAAGAACAGTGACAGTTCTATTTCTTTGCATCCTTCCAGTTATCTACTTGAGGGCCGCAGAGCTCGGGGGCAATTAGCTGTCAATTCTAGCATTATGAGGTGATCAGTGAAGAGAGTGGGTTAAAGTTCTCCCAAGGTGCCTTTTCTCTGTGTGATTCTTCAGTGACGATGACAGCAGGATTGAGTGAGGCTTCTGGAAATGCTCACACAGGCATTGGGTGTAATCAGTACATGGGGAGTTCAGGAAGGTCCCTCGGGAGCAAGAGAATGAGGTCAAGAAGAAGTCATCTTCCAAAGATAATACAAGAAACAGCGAGTACTTTGCCATAAGAACCAAACAAATAAGACACACATATTAACTTGTGTATATGCTTTTAATCTAATCAGATCAATGCGTAACAATGCATTCTCATAGATATCATTGCTTATACTATTGCAGTGTAATTTGTGCTTTATATATCTATCCTTCTGCCCTGTTATGAATTCTTTTCAGAGAAACAGTATTTCAGTGGGGTTTACTCTATGACTCTCACACTGTCTGGCACTGATTAAGAACTGAAAATGCATTGACAAAATGAAATGGAAATATAACTGAAGAAGGCAGATATATTAAAATACAATAAGAACCCTCAGGTAGTACATAAAAGGATAATCAGATTAAGGTGACATCATTGCTCTTTAGAAATATATGAAAGAGCCATTGATTCTTAACAAACATTCTGATTGTTAAACTTGTGTCTGTTGTAGACATTCATTTGAGAATATCAAATACACATCTTTTAAGATCACATAGTTCTAGATACTTGGCCTTTTTATACCTTTATTCTTTTCTAAAACATTTATTATTTGTTATGCACAAGGTGCTGAGACAGGAATTAGGATTAGAGTATCAAATAGTTATCATATTCATGTTTCTCAAGCATGAGTTTGAATGTAATTGGCTCCCATAAGCTCATTGGTAGTGGCACAATTGGGAGGGGTTTTGGAGCAAGTGTGGCCTTGTGGCAGGAATTGTGTCATTGTGGGGGTGGACTTTGAGTTCTCTTATGTTCAAGCTATGCTCAGTGACACAGTTAATTTCCTGCTGCCTGCAGATCAAGATGTAGAACGCTCAGCTCCTTCTCCAGCACTATGCATGCCTATATGTCACCGGGTCCAACCATGATGATAATGGACTGAACCTCTGAAACTGTAAGCCACCCCAATTAAATATTTTCCTTTTTACGAGTTGCTATGGTCATGCTCTCTCTTCACAGCAATAGAAACCCTAAGAAAGAAATTGGTACAAGAAATGGGGTATTACTGCGAGAGACCTGACCTTGTTTTTGTTTGGAGAAATTTGGACTTTGATATTTTGGCTTAGGAAAGCAGTGAAATGCTTTAAGCACTGCTTAATGGGTCATACCAGTAGGCATATGGGACATTTGATTGTGGAGTCCTGGCTCAAAAGTTTCAGAGAAGGATCTTAGTATGTTGCCTAGAGATCATTCTTGTGATATTTTGGTGAAGAATGTAGCTGCCTTTTGCTGTTGTCCAAAGAGTCTGCATAAGGCTGAAGTGGAGAGATTTGGATTATTTCTCTTGGCAGAAGAAATCTCAAAATAGCCTAGTATTGGCTATATCGTGTGGTTAGTAGTGTTAACTCTAATGAATATTTATAATGAAATGAAGCGAGTTGAGAAAGTAAAAACACAATATGTACAATTCAGGGAGAATAAGAGCAACAGGAAGTCAAATAGAGGTAAGTCCTATTTTCAAAGAGATAAACAGATCAAGAAATGAAATAAATGGAATGGTGATCTCAGGGCAAGATCCTACCCAGCTCAGTTTCCAATTTGTAAAAAGGGATTAGCAGTAGGTGTGGTGGTACACAGCTTTAATCCCAGCACTCCAGAGGCAGTAGCAGAAGGATCTCTGAGTTTGATGCCAGCCTGGTTTAGAGATTCAGTTTCGGTAGAGCCAAATTTAGGGAACAAGTAAGCTGCTCTCTATAACCCCTTTGGTCCTGCAGTTTTCCTGCTACCAACACTAGAACCATGGGGACAATTCTTTCATGAAGTTCATCTGCCAGCATAAGATGCAGCTTGTCTTCCTAATCCTGAGTAAATACTCCCAGAAGATTCAACCTCAATGATGCTGGTCTCTTAATCACAACTGATTTCCCATATTAAGCTAACCAGCATCAGTTATCCCCCTAAAACAAAGGTTTCACTTCAGTCATGCTGGTCTCTTGTGACCCCGATAGAGTCTTTGAAGGACTCCCAGACTTCCCTCTGAAACTGCACAAGCCAGGCCTTCACCATTCCCTATCACTCTTGGTATTGTCTTTAATGTTCCCATGGGAGCTTAATAAGCTCTGGACATGTAGGGTTTTTTCAGCCCCAGGTTCCAAAATCCTTCACAATTCTCCAATAACAACATGGTCAGGTCTATCAAGGCAATAGCCCACTCTCTGGTGTCAATATTTGTCTTAGTTTGCTTGCTGTTACTGTGATGAACATCATGGCAAAAGCAAGTGCAGGAGCAAAGGACTTTCTTCATCTTTATAACTGACACTCTGCCAGGAAAAGAAGTCAGGATAGAACTCAAAGGCAGACATTGAGTAAGAGGCCTTGGAGAATGTTGTTTATTTGGGTTGCTCCTCATTGCTGCTGGTCCAGCCTGCTTTCTAAGATAACCCAGGATCAACAGAACAGTGATGTATCCCACAGTAGCCTGAGTTCTCTCATACCAATTGTCAACCAAGAAAACAACACACAGAGACTTGCCTACAATCCAGTCTGGAAAATGGAGGCATTTTCTCAGTTGAGGCTCCTTCTTCCCAAATGAACCTGGCTTGTGTAAAGTTGGAAAAATAATAAGCTAGCCATCGTGCAGTCTAATAGCAGCAAACAAGGCCTAGGTACAAGCTACACCATTACAAGCTCCGCTTGTAAAAAACCTTGTTTTTAAAAGAGAATGGTAGCAGGAATTATTCAGGTCTGTTTTGCATATGCAAAAACACAGAACTGGGGAAAGCAATGTTTCAACTAAGCCTTCGAAAAATTACATTAACAGGGTGAAAAGAGAGAGAAGAGTATTTTAGTCTAGAAAGTTTTACTGAAAAAAAAAACAATGATATTCAAAGCTTGAGCAGAAATGATTGTGGAAGGGGTGTATGATTCTGGAGAGAGAATGTCTTCACACAGTGTACTGAGGATGCTAAAATTTACACAAAACCAGGGAATAATGTGATACATTAGTTTGGTTGGGCTGCCATAACAAATCATCACAGACTGCCTGGCTTGGTTTACACAACAGGCATTTCTTCTGTCTACAATCCTGAAGGCTAAATGTCCAACATCAAGGTATTATAGATTCTTTCTTATGAATCCTTCTCCTTTGCTTATATATAAATGTCTTTCCTCTGAACATATCTGTGCTCTAATCTGTGCTTTTTGTGTGGACATATAATGCAAATGGTATTTTTGTAGTCACAGTTTAACTGAAAATTAAAGCTGGCTTTGGAGTCGAAGTGTGACTCTCTCCTTCTCTAACCACAAGCATGTTTGTTGAAGTAAAATCTTGTCTCACATCACACGATCTACCTGATCTGGGACAGAAGAAAAAAATTAAGAGACTATTATATTGACACTAATCTCATAATCCTTTGGTTTGATTTTTACTCTTTAAAGCTTTTCTTAAAGTATAAACATCTCAAAATTTATAACATATATATTACTAAGCTTTTTGTCATACTATTAATGATCATATAGAGTACTAACTAATTCTAGAAAAAGGCTTTATCTAGCTTCCCATACATGATTTCAGATTTGAAGCTTTATCAGGTAACTAGGAATACTCTGGATGTACATAACAAATATTGATCCTTTAACTTCTTTGAAATCTGCTGCATATGACATTTAAAATATTTAAGTTTTCTGCAGTGAACCAAGACCATGCCTAACAGTGACCTTTGAAGTCTCCAAAAGGATGATAGGACCCCACAATGATGATTCCACCAGGACTATGAAACACCACTAAGCTGACAAACATCACCTAAAGATTGGCTTTGGACTACAAACAGCTCAGGAAAATTTCAAGGTGGTTAACAGACAGTCCAGTCTCACAGACTACTCTAACCAGGACTTGAGACAAGATAAGACACTTTCCCAAAGTCTGGACAACAAATGATACAGCTACCTCTTCCAGAACTTGACAATTAACCCAAATTTTTCTTTTCAGAATCCCCTAAAGATGCAGTCACCCCCGGACAGCTGGAAGTAAATTTAAGAACACTATGGCCTCACTTCCAAGAGTTGGGGTGGGTGGTTTTTGGCTTTTTTGAGGGGGGGCATTATGGATATTTATCATTGTTTAGGGGGATTAGTTACAAGTTGTTATTGGTAATGGTCACTAAAAACGCTGAACAAAGGAGATTAGATTCAGAGTTCTTGCTTTGAAAAAGAAAAGGGGGATAGAGACATGATAAGATAATAGGTACATTATTGGATCTACTTTTAAATCAAAAGCAATTGCAAGTTCTAAATATTTTACATTGAAATGTATTTTTGCTTGTTGTACAAATTCAAGGCTATTTTTGTTAGAACATACTTAACATATATTTCTAATATTGTTCAAGGTATTGTACCTATACAGCTCATTAGCAATGTAATGCAAATTTCTAGTTTTTATTACCAACGATTTAAGATACTAAGGAAATGTAGTAACTAGTCACCTATTCTAATTAAACTTGTAATACATATGAGGTATGTTTTCATGGTCAAACAGAGATATATTTTAGATATTTCAAACACTTCAGAGAACTGCAGAATATGACATTTAAGATGTTTTAACAACATAGTTTTTTATGACAATGAGCCATACCTGCTCCTGGCACCACCAATCTATTTCAGAGAAGATGATGGGCATCAAAGAAACTCTACATGGAGTTTGCTTTCTTTGTGGCAAAAGTAAGCTACTGGGAATTCTTGCTTCAACTCTGCCAAGCCCCAAGAACACTGTGTACAAGGGCATCTTCACATCACGATATGATAGGTTTATGCTTTGCATAATTGCTACCCCTTTGTAACTATTCCTTGTGGGCTAGAATTATTTTTGTTCTTTGTTTCTCAAGAGCTCACTATGGTGATCATTCAATGGAGAACATCCAGTACACATGTTATGGATTCATAAGAATCAAACTTTACCCCTGACACTACCAGAGTGCATCAGATGAATTCTCTGTAATATTTCTTTTTATGAAAACATCAGGAAGTGACTACATCAGTAAAGTTAGGTTTTCCATATTTAAAAATATAAACCTCCCAAATACCAAAAGAAAAAAAAGAAAGGAAAAATATTATTCAGCTAGGAAATTTCCAGGGGAAAAATCCAGTCCAATCAATCAACAGTCTCCACTTTAATCCAGTTTATAAATCAACTCCAGCTTAATTTTAGGGGGAAAAATATCACTTTCTTCATGTCTTTTCAATTTAAGAACTCAATAAGTGGCTCTCATAGTCTATCTGGTCAAGTAAAATTTTTCCCATCTAACTTGGAAGGTTCCCACAGCCTACCCACACATCACTCATCAACCCACCAGCCACACAGCTGTCAGAATTAACCTTCCTGAAGTATAGTACTATTCTCTTTCATACTCAATAATATTTTAAGACTCCCCAGAATTAACATAAATTTCAAATTATTCACAGCTGTTAATATTTGGCACTCACCTTTTTTTTTTTTCCGTCACATCCTCTCCTGTAGATACTAGTCTTTAGCTAAGTTTCCAAGCTCTTGTTCTCAGATCCTTCTTTAATTTTCCTGCCTGTGTGTTTCTCTGGCGTTTAAACTGTTCCTGAACCACGTGCATTTCTCTCTTCTAGGTCTGAGTGTCTGTCATAACATCTAGCATCCTGGCCGGTCGGTGGTAGCGCACGCCTTTAATCCCAGCACTCAGGAAGGACAGAGGCAGGTGAACCCCTGTTAGTTCCAGGCCAGCCTGGTCTACAAGAGCAAGTTCCAGGACAGCTAGGACTGTTACACAGGACCCTGTCTCGAAAAAAAAAAAAAAAAATCCAGCATCCCCAATCAGCCGAGCTTTCTCCACCTGCTGTATTTCATTGGTGATTTGTACTGGGCATCAGCCTAACTGATAGTCTGTGCTCTGCTCATATTCCTGTCAGTTTCTCACAGCACTCCCTTCCTCTCTTAGTTATCTGCATCAGTATTGTACTGAGTACTATTAGCATCCAAACCATATTGTTTACCGCACACTCCCTGTATCTCACCTCCTACTCATTTTTCTAGTTGAGGTCCTCAAAATATGTTGCTGCAATCTTTCTCCTTTTATCTTTTAAGTTCACCATGAGTAGATTTTTCATCCAAAATCCATTAACAGCTCCCATGTTAAGGTCATTAGTAGGAAAAAGGAACCACAATCAAATAATAATGGCAGAAAATTCTTGTGAATAATCTATATAAATAAAATAAATTGTTGTAAATAATTTAAATGTAAACAGGCTTTATCACCACGAAGTATCAGAGCTATTACAATTAATTAACGGCTTCTAGGATTCCTCCCCTCCTTTGGCTCTTAGGACAATACCGTCTCTTCGCTCCTCCATCTGTATTGTATTAGTTGGAGTTCTCTAGAAAGACAGAACTGGCAGAATAGGGGTGTGTGTGTGTGTGTGTGTGTGTGTGTGTGTGTGTGTGTGTGTACAGGATTTATTAGAGCGGCTCACAGGTTATGGTCTATGTCAACAATGACTGTCTCCCAATAGAAAGTCCAAGAACCCTCTAAGTTGTTCAGTTCATGAGGCTGGGTGAATCAGGTGGTCTTCACTACAAGCCGGAATCCAGAAGCCGACTCTAAGACCAGTGGAGAAATGAACTTGCCAGGGCGGGTGACGGCAAGCCGGCAAAGAGCAAAAGCTTCTATTTTCCTTATCTAGGCTGCCACCATAGGTGTGGCCCAAATTAAAGGTGGGTCTTCTGACCTCAAGTGATAGGGATTTAAGGTGGGCCCTCGGGCTTAGTAAATTCCAGCTGCAGTCAAGTTGACCTCCATGAATGCATTTATTATCCGGTGCTACGGTCTGAATCGCCCCACTTCAGTAAAGTGAGGTACCTAGATTTACCATCCCTCACCTCTCTTTCAAACACGCTGACAGCCTAGCTTTATGCAGTTTCATGGTTTTCAAGCCTATCAGTAAGTTAGCAAGAGTTATTATATCTCTAGGTCTGATCTTTGCCTTTGTTCGAGTTTCAATTTGTACCGTGACCTAACAATCATTCCCTCCGCTTAGACGTCAAGTAAGCAGTCCAAACTAAACCAAATCTAAAACTGAACTCTTGGTTCCCTTCTTCCGTAGAACTAGCATTTATTCATTGGTGCACCAAGAAGGGAACAGTGCAGAATTTGGAAAGAGCAGATAGTCGGCTAAAGGCTTGAGCCCCACCCAGGAGGCGTGGAGAGGAAGGGAGGGGAGGAAGACAGGGAAGGAAGAAGGGACCACAACGCGCAGGCGCGACCCTCGTCAGCCCGCTTTGGCGGAGCCGCGAGCGCACATGCGCAGTGCGGAGTTTGTCCGCCTTTGGGCGCTGATTTAATAAAGTTTTCGCAGACACGCTCTCCTTTCCCCCGGCAAGATGGCGGAGTACGACTTGACGACGCGCATCGCGCACTTTCTGGATCGGCATCTGGTCTTTCCGCTCCTCGAGTTCCTCTCCGTGAAGGAGGTGAGAGAGCTTGGAGGCGGAAGAAGCTATAGGGACGAGAGAGGCGGCGGGAGAGGCCGGGAGGCGGCGACCGGGCCGGCACACGTGCGAGCCGGAAGCCGGCTCGGGCCGCCCTGACAGCGGCTGGGCCCCGGGATGGCAGCGCCCCGCGAAGGGGCGCGCTGTTGGGGTGCACTGGGCGGCGGAGATTCGGGGGTCCGAGGTGACAGAGCGGGGTCCGGCGACGCCGAGGCCACTGCTTCCTGCGTGGTGTGGGATCCTGGGGGCGTCCGTGGCCGTACTCGCCCGCCCGAGGCTGCGCTGGCGGGGCGGGAGGGGCGCCCGGTGCGCGCTCTCCGGGCCACTGGTGCTGTCGAAGTTTCAAAGTTTCTTTTAGGAACTGAGTGGGTGGGCTTGGGTTTGGGGTTGCTTTGCGCGGAATCCCTTGACATGATTCTCGTAAGCTTAAAAAGTAGCATCTGGCCCCTTGAATTAACAGGAAGTTGTGGATGCTTTGCTCCAAGTTTCCTGGGTTTTGATAGGTATTCGCTTGGTAGAAACCTCACGTATGTTGTCGGGGGGGCGAGGGATGAAGACACAGTGCCACAAGCTGCAGTGTAAACTTTGTTTTCTGGTGTCGATGTTCGGACGTAACGTAATGGGACTCGGTCGTTAATGTTCACCAAGGATGTAGTTCTGGGAATTCATCTTAACACGTTTCAGCGTTTTAAGGCTTTTGGACTTTGTTTTGGGGTACTGAAAAGAAATACTGGCTTAGAAATAATTAGGCTTCGTTTTACATTGACTTTTGGAGAAAATTGATGCATTTTAGTAAGTAAAGCTACTATAACATAAGAATAGAATTTTGTCCAGCAAAGTTGATGAATTCTGTTTCTGGACACAGATAACTGTAGATTGGTGGGTGGTTCGCGTTCAGATAGCTTTTTTTTTTAAAAAGTCTGATTTTGATGACATTTATTAGCTTCCAGATACAGTTTATATGGCAGGTGTATTCTTTATATTCATAGAAAGATTTCTAAAGACAAGTACACACGTAGATTACTCTAAAATTGTTGATAATAATAAAGTTCCGTGCTAAAAAATGGCTTAGCAGGTGAGACTTACTACATTTTTTTTCATTGAATTTTGTACTGTACATGAGAGATTAAAAAGTTGAGTGTGCGTTTTGTTTCATTTTCTGGGTACATGAGAATCCTTTGGTACATGAGAAATACATACGGAAATTCCTCACTTTCTGTGGGTAGCAGAGATATTTTGAAACTCCCTGAATTTCATATTCTTTGTGTGTTTATGCATTCATGTTTTTGAAGCAAATGGAGGAAATTGTAAGTGTAGATTTCTTTATTGCTAAGGCAAGACTATAACTGAGACTCAGTGGAAACTGACTCCTTTGAGGATGTTACTAAGATGGCCTTAGTACATCAAGAGGAAGACAGATGTTGGAGTGTCTGCTTAGCAGTTAACTAAATATTGGAACTTGGAATTTGGTTTTGTTTTTCGAGACAAGGTTTCTCTGTGTAGCTTTGGTGCCTGTCCTGGAACTAGCTCTTATATACTAGGCTGGCATCAAACTCACCTGCCTCTGCCTCCCGAGTGCAGGGATTAAAAGTGTGCACTACCACCTCCCGGCAAAACTTGGAATCCTGAAAAATCCAATTTAAAAAGGTAGACATCTCACCATTGAAAAACTTAACTTTTGTCTGTAAGGTAAAGTAGTACATATGAGACAGTATTGGCCAAGTGCTGTTAAAGTTTTTCTGTAGTCTTCAGTGGATAGAACTTTGAGGAGGTGCTTGTATCCTGAAAGCTAGACAGTGAGCAGTCAGGGATCGTGACCATATTGGCCAAGTGCTGTTAAAGTTTTTCTGTAGTCTTCAGTGGATAGAACTTTGAGGAGGTGCTTGTATCCTGAAAGCTAGACAGTGAGCAGTCAGGGATCGTGACGGATGTCAGGACTGACACATGGTAGGTATTGGAGAGCATGGTTTCCAGAAGAGGAACAACTTAGGTTCTCCATGTTCTCGCACTTTTATAGTTCTGCATAAAGGCTTTGAAGTTGTTGAATAGTTAAATGACTATGTATTTGCATATCACCATTTATTCTATGTCGAGACAGATGGTTCAAAGGCCCAAACCCTGGGCTTTGAATTTGGACATGGGTTAGAATCCTTGCCCTGTTTTAATTTCTCTGACTTCAGATTTTTTTCCCCTTTTAACCATTGTCTCAGTCATCACACCTCTCAGTGTGAGCTCTCTTCACATTATAGATTCGTTTGACCTGTTTGGGCCTCTGTTTTCCTTTTGAGGGAAGATCTTGCTGAATGACCTAAGATGGTCTTGAACTCCTTACTTGCATGTCTGTAACAGGAGGGGCTGTTTGTTGGGGTTTCTCTCCTGCCCAGTTCCCACAGCTGGCAAGTCCCAAAGAATCACACAGAAGTTCTACATAAGTTATAAAAGTGATTGGCCCATTAGCTCAGGCTTCTTATTAGCTCTTGTGGCTTATATTGACCCATTATTTTTATCTATGTCATATCAGTTTTCCAAGGAATGGATTTACAAGACCATGCCCAAATTTTGTGTGTGTGTGTGTGTGTATGTGTGTATGTATACGTATAAATGCAATTCAGCATCAGGAATGTATGTTTGCCAAGGACTTCCAGGGACTGAACTAATCTCTTGGTATGGCAGGCAAGGTGTTTGCTACTATGATCTATAGTCCATGTTCGATTTTTTAGAAACAGGATTCCCCTATGTAGCTCAGGCTGATCTAGAATCCTGTAGTAGGAGGTGCGGGCTGCTTTTCATATCGCCCGGCTCCTGGCTGCCCTGCTAGCTTATGCCCGAAATAATCACACAGAGATCTGTATTAATTAAATTGCTGCCTGGCCCATTAGCCACTTATTGGCTAACTCTCACATCTTGATTCAACCCATTTCTAATAATCCGTATGTCACCACGAAGCCATGGCTTACTGGGAAAGATTCAGCATGTCTGACTTGGCAGCTTCATGATGGGAGGCTCTCTGCCTGCCTTCTTCCTCAAAGAATTCTGTTCTGTCTACTCCACCCATCAAAAGGCCAAGGCAGCTTCTTTATTCAACCAATGAAAGCAACACATAGAAAGAAGACCCTCCTACACCAGAATCCCATTCCCAAAGGTCCTCCCGTTTCTTCTCCTGAGATCTGGGATTGTAAGTGCATCCCAGCACCCCCGACTTCATGAGCTCATTTCTGTGACCTCTTATGCTAGCAGTTGCTGATTTTCAGGCTGGTTAATCTGTTGGATTATGCCAGTTTACTCATCCATTGTAGCTTTAAACAACCCGTGAGCTATGCACAGTTTTAGGAATATACTTAAATAGATGCTTTAGTTATTTTGCAGAGTTCACGGGTTGAAGAATGTATGACTTCAGGAGATAAAAGCTTTGAAGTGGTTGTATTCTTGCTAGTAGGGTATTAATATTCTAGCCAGTCTGTACTGACATTAGCACTGATGTTTTTTATCATAGTCTTTATAGGCAGTTCCCTTTTGATTAAGGAAGTTGAGATTGTCTCATGTGCCTTTTGTCCATTTGTCTTAAGTGACTATTAAGATGTCACTGTTGAAGATTTGTGTATGATTTGTGATGTTCACCTTAGATTCTGTGATACATTATTGTGGGCTCTTCCTAGATTTTTCTTTCCTTGGCAAATTAAACTCAGAACATAAGTCTTATCTCTCACATAGATAAATGTCTCTCAGATTCCTTCTTTGTTCTCAGCCTTCATCTTTATGTGTGTCTATGTATATGTTTCTTTTCTATGAGCTAATACATGTTTCCCAAGCACGCAAATCAAAAACCTAGCATAGGTTGTTGGCTTACAAAATTGGTGCTAGTTTTATTTTAGAGGTACAAATGGAGAAGCTCATAAATGATTGCAGCTATCAAGTGAGAAAAATGTGAAGGTGTGGCCACATCAAGGAGAGGTTGGTAGGCATCATGTGGAGGCAAAGGATAATAAAGAGGTGAATATTTAAGAGCCTAGTCCTCATTACCTGTGTGGAGAGGGGGCAGGGGTTCTTGCTTTGCAGTGGAGAAGGCATAGAGATTTTTATATATTATAAAACTTCTAGAAAGAATAAAAGGTTGCTTGATAAAACAGTAATTAAATTGTTCATTTTCAAATCTTTGGGTAGATAATATGTTGAGTAATTGGGTGCTTGCTATTTTCGTTACTTTTCTTTTTACAAATAGGTGACCGTGTGTGGTTTGTGTGTTTGTGTGTGTGTACATGTGTGTACGCACACGTACTGAAGGTGAACCTAGGGCCTTCTGTACCCTAAGCCAGTGCTTTACTACTGACCTGTATGTCTGGCCGTGTGATGGTTTTTTCAAAACCGAGGGGCTAAGGAGAGATTTCAGTGCATTGGCTTCCACAACACACATGTGGAGGTCATTGGGACAAAGGCTAACTTTGTGAAGTCAATTTTCGTCATGCTCATGTCATTTCAGGGATTGAATGCTGTTCTCCTGACTTGCTTAGCAAGTGCTGTGCCTGCTGAACCCACACACCAGTCCCCCCACATATGCTGAACCAACTCAGCAGCCCATACAGAGACACATGCACACACATGCATTTTTAAATGATGTTTCATGAAGTATGATGTTGAATAAACAGAAGAACTTAGATATACTCATTAAAAGTAGTTTTTCTCTTACAGATATATAATGAAAAAGAATTATTACAAGGAAAATTGGATCTTCTTAGTGATACCAACATGGTAGACTTTGCTATGGATGTCTACAAAAACCTTTACTCTGATGATATCCCTCATGGTAAGCTTTATTTATCCCTCATGGTAAGCTAAAGCACATCCGATAGCTAAATGTGTGTGAAAATTTATGATATATGAGAGCTGTAGCTAAAAAGCCGATCTTAAAGTCTTTGGGCGAAAAACACAGAAGAGTCACAAGGATTCTAAGACGTGTTTCTGCTAGTGAAAGATGTGACTCTACTGTAAAAATAGGTGTCAAATACCTTCCGATCATAGTGTGTGCCATCAGAGCTGTGGCTATGCTACAGGCTGATTGCCTACAATTTTCTGAGGGTGCTGCACTCTATAAGTTTTGACATCATCAGGTTACTTGGGAGAGTTATTTTGAAAATGCAGATTTTGGCCGACAACCCAGACCTATTTGATGAGACGCTCCTAAGGCCCTGGAGGAAAGCTGAAGAACTAGGAGAGTTCTAGCCTGGCCCAGGGCAGTAGATGCTTCTTGAAGAAGAAAAGGACAGAGAAATGGTTCCTTAAGTACAGGAACCACGGCCTGAGCTTGGAGGTACACACCTCTGATCCCAGCAGCCTAGGGCCTGGAAGCATAATCAGGTGAGTTTGAAAAGAGCCTGGTTTATACAGCAAATTCTAATCCTACCAGAGCCCTGCCTCAAAGAATAAAAAAACATAGGAAATGCTAGAGGCCTTTCCCCCCTCTTTGCCTTTTCTTTTGCTGCGCATGCAACGAATTCACTTTTTAACATTGTTGTTTTTAATAGCAGGTTCTCTGCTTTTTCCTTTGGGCATGAACTTGGAAGTTTTTTGGGTTTTGTTTTGAACATCTATCTTAAGCACTGAGATTTATAAAGAAATGCTTAGGGAAAGAAAAGTCCAGTCCCTGTTGGGCCAGAGTGGTGCCTCATAGGGGGAAGCATTGCTGCAAATGCCTCATGACCTCAGTTTGCTCCCTGGAGCCCACGGTAGAAGAGAGAACCAGCCCCTAGGCTCACCCTGATAATCCTCATCGTTCACACTGAAAATAATTATAAATAAAGTAAATTGGGAACAGAAACAGTATCCAGGTGTGGAGAAAGAGCAGGATCGAACCATCCTTGTATAATGAAGACACTGTTAAAGTCAATATAGCTTTTTCTTTTTAATTTATAGGCAGTAACTATTTAAATTTAGTTTGTGATGAGAGTAAAGGGTTTTGGGTGTTTTTTTATTATTTATTATCTTGTGTGTATGATGTTTTGACTGCTTGTGTGTTTATATACCATATGTCCGCCTGGTATCCCAGAAGATAAAAGAGCCTCACATACTAAGAGATAGTTATGAGCTTCCCTGTGAGTGCTGGGAATCAGACTCAGCTCCTGGAAGAGGAACAAGTGCTTTTAACCACTGAGCCATCTCTCCAGCCCCATTATTGTCTGCTTTTATCTCAGCTTCCTAAGTGGCTAGAAGTACAAATGCATACCACCATAAGTACAAGGGCTATTGTTGAGCATTAATCTGAGATACTTTGCAACATAGATTATGTGTGAGTTTTCTCTATATTTTTGTGGTGGTATAGTGAACAGAATTTTGTTTGTGAAATTATAGTTTATATTAAAAAAGATTCTTGACCAGATTAAAATTGCATTCCTTGTAGTAATAATATGTAAACCTTTACTGTAGTGCCTGTGTTCATAAACTCTAGGGTAGTAGTCAGTCAGGAATTAAATAGGAACAAATAGAAGGATATTTGTAGTGAAATCATGGAAATGTGGAGCCGGGTGATACTTTACCTGTTCCTGCCTATTCTCAGTCTAGTCACCCCGCCCTTCCTTGTTTGTGTGTAGATTTCCCCTCCACAGTAGGAAGATGAAGCCCTCTTTCTCTATGTGCCTTTGGGGCTCTAGTGAAAGGAAGTTGTGCATTTGGGGAAGGTGTTGAGTTGGTGGTTCCTGGCATGTGAGGGAAAGTAGAAAGAATAAATAAGTGTGTATAGTTTGAATTAATGGAAACTAGACAGTTTCATGGAGTGGTGTGGTTTAACTCATGGTACCATTTCATTAGCTTTGAGAGAAAAAAGAACCACAGTTGTTGCGCAACTGAAACAGCTCCAGGCAGAAACAGAGCCAATTGTGAAGATGTTTGAAGATCCGGAAACTACAAGGCAGATGCAGTCCACCAGGTAATCTGAACTCGGTTCCTAGAAGGTCTCTAACCTGGGACCCTGTAGTAAAAGTTGAGGATCTAAGTGAATGCCTCACTTGTTGGTTTTCATGGATCTTTATTTTTTAAGGCTTGTATCTTATAGCAATATATCTTAGTACTAATTTATTTTTTTATGTGTATAGTGCTCTGCTGAAAAATGTGTATTTGCAAACATGCCTAGTGTGCTTAGTGGTCAGAAGAGAGGGTTAGGTTCCCTGGGACAGGAGTTACAGGTGGTTGTGAACCTCTGATGGAGGCTGGGAATTGGAACACAGGTCCTCTGCAAGAGCAGTAGGTGCCCTTAACAGCTGAGCCACCTCTCCAGCCCTAATACTATGATTTTAAGAAAGTTTTTTAAACCAGCTAGTCATACCTTATCATGCCCTGGCAGTTCAATATGTCCTGGTCCTTGATAGGAGACATTTGTCAATATTTGGAGACTGAATGTCACATTGGAGGCGTGCTGCTTGCACCAAGGAAGTATACAGGAGGGAATGCTGCTAAACTTTTTGTGTTCAAGATCCGCCTTTCCCTGTACTCCTTCCCAAGAGTCAGCCAACTGAAAGCGTTTTGGAGAAAACCCTGTTCCTGGTGGATGCCTAGAATGCCTGGGTTGCTTTCCAAAGGAGAAACCTGAGCTCACTTACCGCTTACATTCTTTTACATTTTTCAATGTCTGTACTCATCCTAGCTAAGATTATTTTCTTTCTTTCTTTCTTTCTTTCTTTCTTTCTTTCTTTCTTTCTTTCTTTCTTTCTTTCTTTTATTACAGAAACAAGAGTTTCTTGTTTGGTTTCCAAATAAGTCAATTGCCTTAACATTACTTAATGCTTTGAAGCTTTTGGAGTTATTAGAAATATTTAAAAGTAAAATGTGCTAAAATTGAATGTTACTGATGTCATGTCTTAACTACCAATGTGTTTACTTCAGAAAGTGTTAGTGACTTTGCTTTGCTGTTGGTTTCTATAATATATGTTCAAACCAAATTTTTAAGAGATTGGCTCTAAAGTTTTATTTGTGATTTGGAAAAGTCTTACTTGATATTATTAGACAAGCTGCAGACATTACACAGTTACTCTGCCATGCTGTAACATGCTATGCACTATGCCATATTACACTAAGTGCTTGTGCAGACATACAGATAAAAAGCTGTTCAAAGGAGAAAACTCTACCTTTCTTTATGAATATGCAGAAAGTGAATGTTGAAATAATCCAGATGTTAGATGAGAACAGATGTTTTAGGATATGTTAGACACATAAAGATTGGAAATGGGGACTAGAGAGATGGCTTAAGAACATGTACTGAAGCAGAGGGCTAGCCCCATTTCAGGTTCACACAATTGCCTACAGTAATGTGCACTATACCCACTCAGGCTTCTACTCATAGCTAAATGTATCGAGAGTAACCATTCAAAGACAAGGTTGGAGATGGTGACCTAAAGGAAAGAGCAGAATGCATGCAGGATGTACTCACCACACTGTAGACAGAGCCTTGCATGATGGAATGAATGGCTCTATGCAGATTAGCTCTTTGTCAGTTTGGTAAAGCTAGACTAATCTGGGAAGGGGAACTTCCTTTGAGGAATTGCCTCCATGGGATTGGCCTGTAGGCATGCTTGTGGGGCGTTTTCTTGATGAATGGTTTTCTATGGGAGGGCCCAGTCTATGTATGGGGAGAGAGGGGCAATGTCACCCCTGGGCAGGGTGCCCTGGGTTGTATAGGAAAACAAACTGAGCAAGCCAGTAAGTGGCATTTCTTGATGGTCTCTGCATCCCCTTGGGCCTCCAGGTTCCTGCCCTGACTCTCCTCAATGTCTGATTGGGAAATGAACCCTTTCCTCACAGGTTGCTTTGCTTCAGAATGTTTTATCATAGCACCAGAAAATAACAAATGAAGGCAGGAACTTAGTTGAAAACAAATGAGGGACTCAGCTGTTACAAATGTGTACTCTAATAGACTTACAAACTACTTTATTTTCACAGAAATGGTATTTTTCTACTAATCTTTTAGTTGCCATTGATCATACAGTGCATTTCCTATACTCTCTCAGAAAGTAGACAGAGAATAGTGAAAGTCTGAACTTTGTGCACAGTTTTTTATTCAGTTTTGTTCAGTAATTTAATGCTGGCAGGGCTTCCAACGTGTGCCCCAGGCCACAGCATACTCCCACATATGAAAAAGCCTAAGAAAACATTTTGCTTTTTATTCTTTCTCCTTTGGTGTCCTTGTTCTACTTGTCTTTTACTAGCTTGTTTAGACCTAGAGTTAATGCAAAACTAATTTAAGAAAAATTAAGTTGGGCTATTTGGCCGCTTGATCTGAGTAAGAATTGTGTGAGGTTTGTGACACTGTGACCTAGGTGCCATCTAAGTTTGGTCTTCAGTCAGAGCCTGAGAAATCTGAAAGAAAAATTTCCAAGTTTGTATTTATTCTTATATCAAAATTTGACATGTGCTATTTGTTTTATTCTAGAAGTTATATTTCTGTTTAAGTATTAAGAGATAAAGTGACTTTGGATGCTAATGTAAAGTTAGAGCTGTGTATTTTGTGTTCTGCAGCCTATAAACCATAATAATGCTCACTTTTTCCAATGTTAAGGGATGGTCGGATGTTATTTGACTACCTAGCAGACAAGCATGGGGTAAGTATTTTTTTAATATTAAAAAATGGTCATTTTTGGAAAAAGATCTTTAGAGACTAAGGCTGTGCACAAATTTATAGAATTCTTAGGTTAACTTAAATAACAACTGGTATGTTTTTAAACACAGTTTTTGTAAAAATCGTTGATGATGGGGAAATTTTTGTTTATAATCCCCATTTTGTAACAAATCCTCACAGTGTTTGCCTTCTGTGGATCATCATATAATAGTAACTCTCTCTCTCTGCCTAAACTATGTAGGCCAAACTGTCCACAAATTCTGGTGATCCTCCTGCTTCTGTTTTCTGTGCTTTGGTACAGAATATTTAGTAGTTTGTTGTTTTGAGCCTTCAGTTCTTTTAGATTTCTTCAGTTTTATTTTGTTTAAAAGTTAATAATGTTTTGAGGCCAGTTTTCAGAAAAAAAAGTTCTATTGTGTGTGTTATTTTTGTTAACAACGTTGGAGGTGTCCATGTGCTTGGTAATTACTTTAGTCAACTTAGTGGGCTTACACCGAATGTCAGCTGTAGTTCAAGTTTGTTTGTCTGTTTATGTTTTTAGTAAAATTGTTATCAGTACAGTTCAGAACTCTGAGGTAAAAACAATATTAAATGTTCAGTTCCATGCATACACACATATGTACATGCAATCAAGTATTTCTCTGATTAGTGATTATTGGTGGCAATTGTTCATCTAAAAGAGATAAATGAATAGAATTTTGCAACTTAACTGTGGAAACTTCTCCCCCTCCCCCAGTTTAGGCAAGAATATTTAGATACACTTTACAGATATGCCAAATTCCAGTACGAGTGTGGGAATTACTCAGGAGCTGCAGAGTATCTTTACTTCTTTAGAGTTTTGGTAAGTACCTCTGTGTTTTTGTTTTCCTTTTACTCTGCTTCTAGAACTTTTCTGGCTCCTCAAAAAAAAAAAATTGTCTGTTGAGTCTGTCTGTTAAATTTTAAAACAGTCATTGGCAAAGGAGAAAGGTAGTTTACATTTAAAAACAGAAGAAAGGAAGGAAAGAGAAAGAAAGACAGAAAGAAAAATGAGAAGATCCTTCACAGCAAAACCCAAATAGAAAACCATAATAGGGCCTCAGAATTTGAAGGGAGGGCTGCCAAGATCGGATGGAAGTAAACATTCTTGGAGTACAAACCTGGAGACCTCAGTTTGATTCCAGAGTCTATATCAGGGTGTATAGAGAAAACCACTCTGCAAAGCTGTCCTCTGACTTCCACACTTACTCTGTGGCAGCCTGCACCCATGCATACATAGGTATGCATGCAATAATAATAAATACAATTTAAAAACAAATTTGAAGGGAGCTTTAATTTGACCTTGAAATCCAAAAATAGGAAACCATTAATGTATGTGAATTTTAATGTTAGCAGAATTCTATCTTATCATGGGTTTATTATGATACTGTCAACAGAGTGAATGACACAGGTTTAATAAATGTACCCAATCTGTTCCTTGTTCCGAACAACTGATTTTGTATTTTTTTAAATGTGCTTTAATGTTGACCTAATTTTTATTTACCCATATCAACTAATAAAAAGTAAAGAAAGTGATTTCTTCATTACATGGAGTTGTGGAGGAGTTTGAACAGTTACTAACTGGCATTGTAGTCTGCTCAGTCACTTCCTAGATTGTGTGCTTTTGCAAAGGGAACAGAGCCTGGTACGAAGCCTGATTAAAACTCAGGCTTCAACTTAGCAAGTTTTCTCATTCTCTCTTCTATTTAGGTAATCGCTGTAATAGGTACTCGTTAAAGTAATCAAAGTGCTCCTCTTATCTAGCCTTTTATGGAGGAAGTTATAATTGGGACTCACTGTGGATTAATGGACCAGTACCCAAGCCTATAGTTATTTTAGTTAATTTTAGAAATTAGAGAAAGTCCTGCTTAAGTCAGCAACTTAGATTTCTTTATTTTCTCTTGCTATTTTTCTTCTAGTTTTATATGTCACAAAGAAAACATTTGGAGCATGCCGTCTCTGGTGCTTTCCATGAAATTCAGGTTTCCTGTTTGGGGTAGTTAAAGAGGCAGATGATCGTCATTTATTCAGATTTCTCCTACACTGCAGTTGTATGGGACGGTCTCTAGACTACCCACTGTCCTTCCTTCAAGGAAACAAATCTTTTCTGCCCATTTCCAAGCTTGATTTAAAACATTGTTTGCTCATTCTCTCATTTGTGTAAATGAGTTCATTTACGGATAAGCTGTGATTAGCTTGCAAGTGCACTGAAGGTAATCATTGATGTTGACCGTGACGTGACTTATCAAAAAATTCCATCGCTTTTACCTTGAATGTTAGCAGGGACTGAAGAGAGCAAAAGTTGATTACCTTGAGAATATAAACAGCTTAAGCTAGGGTTGTAAAACCAGAAGCCTGGTATGATTACAGGTCCATGAAAAGAGCCGGTTATTCATATCATCTGTTACTTGTGGGAGTGAATTTTGAGAATGAAGATTTAGTGTCGTGTTAGAGTTCCAGCACAGTAAATTTATTGTTGCTGGTCAGTGAGTGAACGTGCCATTTTCCTAAGACATGGAAACTTAAGGTAACTGCTGGAAATCCAGATATTGAAACTCTTCTAGTATATCCACGCTTGAAAGCAGGTTGCTGTGAAGAGCCAACTGGAATGAGATGGAGTTGAGCCAGCGCAGTGCACACGAACCGTGGGGTTGCAAACTTGCTGAAGTTGTACAAAAAGCTTTTATTCCACCACACATTCTAGTTCTGTGAATGTCGTATTCATGGAGTGCAGCTTAATAATTAGCCTAATAATTTCTGTAATTAATGGATGCATGCCTTATAACTGGGGGTTTTAATATTTACTTTAAAAATTATGACACATAATACTCTGTCTTTAAAAACATTCAACTATATACCTTCACATTATTCCTAAGAAATCTTATCTTGAAATTCCAATAATAGAGAGCAGCAAATGGAAATTGTCTTTCTTAGAATTTATGCAGAATTTTATTGTTCATTTCATAACAGAAAAGATTGGAGCTGGGTACAAGTTTTTTCTTTTGGTACATTGTTACCTAATGCAAAGGAAGAACAGATGATTTACATACTGCCATTAAAAATTGTAGGTGTTTATTTGAAGGTTTAATAGTAAAAATAAAAGCTTTGCTTTGGGTTTGGAGTGACATGTTTTAATTTAGTTATTTCTTTTGCATTAGACTTTTTTCATTTCCAGATTTTTTTTTCCTGGTGGTTGGGTACTCTTGAATCTATGGTTGAGGAAACATTAGCTATGAAAGAGCCTTTGTAACTGTGGGCTGAGATTAGAATTTGACTCTCCAAATGACCTATTGTAGGTCAGTGTTTATAAATTAAAGCTGTGTGACCCTAGATTTATTTTTAAAAGACTTGGTGACTTTTATAATATGTTGATTGTACCGTTTGGATGTGAAACTTCTTTGCATTATGCTTCAAAAGTGTATTAATTAAGATGAAATCAGGAGAGTTAGTAGACATTTTGGAATGTTTTTGTTTTGAAAGTTACTGAATTTTTATTAAGGAAGGATCTGTTCTCACTTTAGAGCCTTTGGTCTACCTCTAAATATGACCATTAAGCAACTATTGAAAGTAAAAGTTATTTGAAAATACCTGAACCATTTCTGATCACTGTTTTTTAGGGTTGTGTCGTCCCCCCTCCCCCCACCGCCCCGTTAGAATTGAAGATGTATTGAGGTTAACAGTCAGTGGCATATCAATCCCTTTAAAATTACTTTCCATGGTTCCCAGACAGCTTGGGTAACAGTGACTCACTGAGCATTTGCCAGTTTTGACTCTGCCCACTGTCCTGTCAGTTTTAAAAGGTGTCTGGTTCATGCAGATTCCCAGGCATCGCCTATACTCACTGTCTCTAATTGGAATATGTATTGAGTTGGTTGACGGATTAAGTGTTTGTTGAATTTGATAGCATTATAGACTTGATGAAATTGCGTATGTCAGAGGTGGGGTGGGGTGAGTATGTGCACTCAGGATTATTGCGTGCATTTGAAGTACCTTACTTACCCAAAGTAAGGTTGGGTATTCTCTATGACTCTATGCATTATTCCTTTGAGACAGTCTTTACCTGTACCTGGAACTAGAGTAACAAACCCCAGCGTATCTCACCTCCCCAATCCCAGTACTGTGCTTAGAGGCGGTTTGGTTTGTGGATGTTGGGATCCTAAAATAAACAGCTGTTACCCTACCCACTGAACCATCTCTGGCTCCTGATGAAATGTTTTAATCATTATATAATAGGAGCAATTTTATGGAACTTTATAAAATGGTTTTTGAATTTCAATGAATTTTGGCATGCATCTTTCTCATTACCAATTGGCCAAGATATTTTTCTGAATTTTCAAAAAATTTTACATGTATGAGTATTTGTCTAAATTTGACTGCACCTTGTGAATGCCCAGTGCCTACAGATGTATAAAAATAACAATAATAATCAGCAATAAAAAAAAAACAGGGGAGGCATTAGATCCCCCTAGAGCTAGAGTTATCGATGGTTGGTCAGCCACCACGTGGGTGTTGGGCATGGAACCTGGGGCCTCTGTTAGGACAAGTGCCCTTGACCACTGAGCCATTTCTCTGCCCCCAAGAATATGTCTTGTGTCCTCTTTGTCATTGTACTCTAGTCCTAGTCCTGGACATTATTGATTTGCATTGTGTGCCTACAGACTGGTTTTGCTTTTTTTAAACTTTGATGTGGAATGATAAAATATGTATGTTTATGTCTGGCTTTATCAGCAAGGTTTGGAGATTGTGTTACAGCAGCTATCAGAATTCTTACTGCTCAGTGGTATTCCATTCTGTGCATGTACTTCTGTTCAGGTTTTAATCTATTCATAATCATTTGGATTGCTTCCAGTTTTAGCTTATTAACAATTGTGCGTGTTTATATATGGATCATTTTGTGGGTATACTTAATGATAGAAATTGGAACAAGTGGCTTTTTGATCATGTTTCAAAGAAACAGAGTAAATGGTGTTTCTTAGGGACTAAATGGCTACGGGACCTGGTGGGACATAAACCTCCAGTCAACATTCTTGCTGCACAATATTGAGACTATAACTAATTGTTCCTACAGGTTCCAGCAACAGATAGAAATGCATTAAGTTCACTCTGGGGAAAATTGGCCTCTGAAATCTTAATGCAGAATTGGGATGCTGCCATGGAAGACCTTACTCGGTTAAAAGAGACCATAGACAATAACGTGAGTTATGTGTTCTGGATTGATTCTCTGAAATTTCTATGTACTTGTCGTGTTTTCTGATATGGGACAACATTGCTCTCTTAAGAGGGATAAGACATAAAACTCTTTTATATTTGGGTTTTTGGTACTGTTTTGACTTGACCAAAAAAGCATAGTTGATTTGCTCTTGTTAACTTTGAAGACTGACACACTTGGTCTGACTGATAAAGGAAAGGATTTAGCCCTTCACGTCTGCTGCAGCTCTTGCACCTGTTTACTACTGTGCCAGTGGAAACCGCCTCCTACTGTAGAGAGCTGTTGAAAGGTGACGGCTAGACCCACGTTAATGTCACCCACCTACACTGTTTACTTTTGCCCTTGTTTATACAATGTCTTCTGAAGTGATTATAAAATGTAATAGTTTGAAATATCAGAGATCGTGAGAAGAGGATAGTAGTCAGACTTGATCATAATGCCTGGCTAGTATACGCCTTAGACTACGGTCTAGTTCTGATTACAGTTTTGAGATTGCATATGTTTAGTGCTTGTCTGTTTTTCACATACTAATATTTCCTGTGTATACATTTCTTAATCCTTCAGTCTGTGAGTTCTCCGCTCCAGTCTCTTCAACAGCGAACGTGGCTCATTCATTGGTCTCTGTTTGTTTTTTTCAATCATCCAAAAGGCCGTGATAATATTATTGATCTCTTCCTTTACCAACCACAGTAAGTTACTTCACTGTTTAATTTTAGTTTTTTGATGATCTAAATTTGTCACCTGCCAATTTTGTTTGATTGTAGTGTGTGTGTACTTGATAATTAAAAACCTCACATGTAGCTATTAGTTAAGTTATTTGATAACTCTAGGCCCGTCTTTCAAAATTCCTCTTAAAGTATGATTTCTGAACCAACAATATAGATATCATGAAGACTCAGGGCTCATCCAGAGGATTAAATCAGACTTTGCATTGTCACAGGGGCCTCTGTTGTCCTGCATACAGCTGGTCCTCTATTTTAGTGGGTTACATATCTGTAACCAACTGAGAAAATTTTCATTTTTACCAAATATGTACTGGTACTTTCTTGTAATTATTCCATAAATAATATAGCAGTAACTATATTTATCAGTGGTAATCACAGCCTACAGACGGAAATCCCATATCAACAGAAACTATATATTATTAGGTATTATAGGTAATTAGAGATTATTTTAATTATACAGGAGTATATGCAAGCTGTAGCCCATAATTTTATAAGGGACTTAAGCATCCCTAGATTTAGACAAACAATGGCATTTTGGAACCAATCCCCTATTGATATTGAGTGTTGACTATATATTCAAGTGTAAGGAATTAAGACTTATGCTAAATTATTGGAAGGGAAAGAAGGGTAGAGGTTATATCATGGAAGAGTCCCTTTTGTATCAACTTACCCTGTCCGGCCTTTGGCTTATCTTGAGTTGATAAGAAATCTACCCACTGCATTGTAAATTTGTTAACTATTGTGTTGTTGGCCAGAAGTTTTATTTTGTTTTTATTTTATTTTTTTGTTTACCTTTTTAAAGTTCTTACTGTTACTGAGGTTCTCTGTGTACCTCAGTCTTGCCTAAAACATGATCATCCTTCTTTGACTCACAGATATATACCACAGATTTGACTCTTACAGATATAAGGGTGTGTGTGTGTGTGTGTGTGTGTGTGTGTGTGTGTATGTTTGTGCAAATAAGTAAGTAAATAAATAAATAGTTTCTGATTAGTTGTTTTGTTAGCCAAGTAAGAAAAGTCATTTACCAGCAGGGATTCAGTTATTTTTTATTTCAGCAGCCAAAGACACACAACCAGGACAAATGAACTTGTTTGAAACTAGAATGGTTGCTGAGGTGGGACCAGGGCCGTGGCCTGGGAAAGGTAGATGTTTTCTGAGTTAAAGCTGCCCTTGGGCTCCTGTCCTCATGCACAGCAGGACATGGAGATTCGCTTCTGCAGTCTAATATTCAGGCTGAGATTTCAAAGGAAAACAGTGCTTTCATGTCAAATTTATGCTTTAGTAAAGTCATTTCAGTGACAGCATGATATGAATTACAAGCCAGGCCTTGCAGCTTTGTGTGTTTTCTGTTCTGTCCAAAGCTAAAACAAGAAGCAGAACTTCTTGCTGCACAGATCTGTGACTGATCCGTTCAAACTCACATCTCACTTCTAGAATGTCATAGACCTCATTACAAGCACAAAGGAAAGTCCCTTATTTCTAAATTCATTCAGCTAACTTCAACTGGAAGTGATGAATCTGTAGTGCAGTTGCATGCGAAGAAGCAATGTCAAGACAATTTAATTGAATTATATAAGCAATAAAGTGTTCCCATATGCTTGTCAGTAGATAGCAGTAGTTAGTATCTAGAAAGAAAAATGATTTTAGAAGCTAGATATAAGAATTGGGGGTGTTAGCTTAGTGGTAGAGCTACATCTCTGTATACCTTTCTGAGACCCTGGCTTTGAGCTCTGGCATTACAACATCTCCACCCCCCCCCCAATATTAAGTATTTGGAAATTTTATTATAGGTCAGCATTAACCAATAAACATTTTAAAATGTGTAATAAATCTAAAATTTTTTTATTTACTTTTTTTAAAGATGATCTCATTGAGCCTACCCTGTCCTTCAACCTTAGTGTCTAAGGATGACTTGAACACCTGATTTTCTGCATCCTGCTCCCAAGTGTGGACAGGTGTGCACTGTCATGCCCAACTCAATTGCCATCAATTTTTTTAAGCACTTCTAAATTTGAACCCTGTTAGTTATCCCCAATGAAGGAATTCTATTTGTCTCATTACTTAACGTATGTTTTTAAACATATACTCAAATGCTTTATTTTAATTTTGTCATTAGAATAGTTTAGAAATTTGACTTCTCTTCTGTAAGTACCTGTGTAATCATCCTAGTTCTTCACGTCATTTTTGTCAGCTTCTATGTATTTACAGAAACGGTATCCCAAGGAAGTGGCTCACAGGAGTATGAAAAGAATGCAAGTTTAGCATCATATGATAAGTTTGCAGATTATTAGGTATTAAATTCTAAAACCCTGAAGAATTCAGAGGAATGTGTAATGCAGTGATGTGTGTGCACTTGCATGTGTATATGCATGTGTATATGTTACAGTCTAGGAGAGCATGGGAAGTCCATATTTAAAAGCTTCCTGGAATTTCATCTTCTGAGAAGTTTATAATTGGAGGAACAATTTCTTTGGAGTCAACTTTATTGATGGGAGCTGGATCTATACTCTAGAACTTGAATATATAGCTTTGAGAAATCATCTTTACAGACATAATTCTGAACTCGACATCATACCTGGTGAGGAAGGTACTCAACTAGTATGTATTGGATCTATATAAGGAAGTTGTTAGAGTAATGCAATGACTTAAAAGGTTGTCCAAAGTTGCTAGTAGCATAATTTGGTAATTAAGGGTGAAGACCCCATTGGCATTTATGTCACATCTATTCCTGTTTTTCATGATTAATCCAGGCCATGTAATACTTTAATAATGTCCTCATTGTTTCTACTTTTCCATCGGCAAAATTAGTTTGTGTACGTGCCCAGTGTTCTGACTGTGAAAGTACCTGCACATGCAAGGTCTCTCTCCTCTGTTCCTATGAGAGAGTCTAAGTCATAGCTGTCTCCAGAGCTTTTGGGATAAACTAATAGTATATCTAGAAACCTTCCAACATCGATTCCGCAATAGTAAGGACTTACTGGATTCTTGAATGAGTCTTCCTACTCACTCTTGGAAGTAGTGGTACAATTCCCATCCTCTCATTGAATTCTGCTGGTTTTGTAGGTAGTTGTTCCCTTAAATGTTTGCGGACTTAAGTTAAACAGTGTTGACAGATGTTTCCTTTAATTCACACTGCATTGTTTACATTGAAAATTGTGGGAGTTTAGTGACTATCAAGTAATTGTTGTATTTTTACTTTAGGTACCTTAATGCAATCCAGACGATGTGTCCTCATATTCTCCGCTATCTGACTACTGCCGTCATAACAAACAAAGACGTGCGGAAACGCCGGCAGGTGCTGAAAGACCTAGTGAAAGTTATTCAGCAGGTAAAACCAAACCCTTAAATCGCTGAAACCTTAGTTGTGATCTCTTCTAAAGTAAGACTCTGGAGTCTTAGGTGAAAATATGTAAAGTGGAAGGGAAGTGTACATGAAGTTAGAAGAGAGACAAGCCCTAAACGTTTACTTCTGTAAATTCCCAGTATCTTTGTGACAGATGTGGTGTGAGTGATGATTGGTGCTTTCTTCCAAAGACTCTGGCTTGCTTCTTGGTGGTTTGGGGAGTTGTAACCTGCACAACTCAAGAGCTGCTTCTTGGTGTTTTGGGGAGTTGTTACCTGCACAACTAGATGGTGACCCTTGGAATAGAATGTATAGTAAGATTTCTTAAGATGGACAGAAGCCACTGCTGTTAGAGTTATATTGAGCTTCTCAAAAAAACAAACATAAACAGTCTAAGAACTCTTTATTTAACATAATGCATTTATACAAGGAAGCAATTGTTATAGTAGGGTTATATCTTCATAGCTGAAGAAGTTCTTCATTGTTTATTGACTAAAGGAGACTAAGTATTAGAATTGAAAACTTCTGAATAATTCTGAGAGTTTAGAGACTTTGGACAGTATTCCAGGCCTACTGAGTTACCTGGGATATGCGTTTGCCTAGGTGCTGTGAGAATAGGACAGTGGATTATTTGCTGTTAATTAATGATAAGAAAACTGGAAAGTGGTGATACTTTAAATAGGCAATGTGCTAAACAGTGCTCCACCAGCTCTAACTGGACATATGACTTGATTTTACAGGAGTCTTACACATATAAAGACCCAATTACAGAATTTGTTGAATGCTTATATGTCAACTTTGATTTTGATGGGGCTCAGAAAAAGTTGAGGGAATGTGAATCGGTAAGTATGAATTTTTACTAATCAGTTTACATTTTTAAATTTCTAGACGTGGTATTGAAGTAATTGAATTAAAAAAGAAGCTAAATGGGTTATTGGTAGAATGAAGTCATGTAATTAGCATTTGTCTCCATTGGTTACAGAAGTTAAAAAGCCTCAGCTGTTTTGAATGCATCTGGGTCTCCTTAATTCTGTTTTTCTAATCTGGTTCATATGTACATATATATCACAACTTTGACTCATTTGGAGTTATTTTTAGAATTTTTTAAAGGATTATATTTAACATTTCCTATAAACCAGGAAATTTTTATAGTTATGATTTTATACCCAATCTTTCCTTTTGTTTAGTTGACAAGTTCTTCCAGAGAAAATCTGGACTTGATATGTAGACCTAACTGTCAATGGACTCACAGAGACCCATTCACTTGCCTCTGCCTCCCATACACTGGTATTAAAGGCTGGCATCTTTACGCTCTGCTGCTACTTTTATCATTTGTTTTGTTTTGTTTGATTTTTAAAGAACTTTGTAATGTTTGTGGGCACACATGTGGAAGCTAGACGAGAGCTTTGTGGGGCTTGTTTGTCCTTTCACCGTTGCGTGGGCTCCAGGGTTTACGCTTGCTTGAGATGCTTTACCCCCTGAGCCATATCCAGGGCTTTGCCACATCTAGTTAATTAATTAATTGATCAGCTCATATTCACAACATATTTTGTGGTTAGGTCAGGGTTGAGCGCACAGTTTGTTATTTATCTTCAACTGATCTTAGGCCCATGATCTTTGTACCTTAGGTTCTTGAGTGTTGGGATTGTAGGTGTATGATGCCATGCTCAACTAATTTCATCTTTTAAAATCAAATTTTGGGAAAAAGTGTACAATTTAATTAGGATCTTTTTTCTCTAAGGGGAAGAATGGAAATATGTATTATGCTACTTTTTAAATATTATTCAACATGGAAAACTAAAATCTTGATAGTTTGTAATCTTATAACCATGTGATCATTACCGTTGCTGTTGAAATAATCTCTTTTAACTGTTACTGTCTTTGAAATAGTAGCCATTCCTGCACTGTTTTCTCAGTCTGTTTGTCTTGTGTTGCAGAAAGTTCATGTCCTTAGTCCATTTCTTCTTTTTAGTAGTTAGGGCATGTTGGACTAAACAACATGCCAGGAAGTTGCTCTGCTGTTTCAGATCATCAATGAAATAAGGAGCCACTGAGGCTTTCTTGAAGTTTTTCTTCCATCATTTTATAACTACTTGTTTAAAATATTAAGGATTTGAAGCATGAGCAATATTCTAGAAATTGGTATGCTGTAGGGTTTTTAGGTAGATTATAGTGAACAGAACAATAAAGTAGAGAAAGTGAGTCAAGTTTTAGAAACAGTCGTCAGCAACATTAATTTTATAATCTATTTTATGCATATAGGTGCTTGTGAATGACTTCTTCTTGGTGGCTTGTCTTGAGGACTTCATTGAAAATGCCCGTCTCTTCATATTTGAAACCTTTTGTCGTATTCACCAGTGTATCAGCATTAAGTAAGAACACTCAGATCAGATATATATTTTTCTACCTTTATTTATAATCTGTGTAATTGCCATTTATTATTATGATACATGAAATAAGATTTCATTTGATTCCATTTTTGTTTCTCTTTGCTTTTAGAAGAAACAGAAAATTTGCTCATGATTTGTGAAAATCTTAATGTGTTTGAATTTTGCGAATCTTTAGTCTTTATTTGTGTGGCAGAATAAAATTTTTGCAAGTGACAAGTTGAAAATCTAAACTTCCTTTCCATTACCTTTTTAAACAGTAAATAGTGTCGTGCCCTTAGGAAGGGCTATTTAAGATGGTTTTCAGCAGTAGGGCAATGAGTTAGCCCTTAGCAAATGGGAAATTTTGTTGTAAGACCACTACATTTGGTAATAATTTCTGTTAATTAAGTTTGTTTATTTAATTACATATTTGAATTCTCATATAGTAAGCTGCTGTGACATCCTAAAATGTTGAAACATGGAAAGCTTGTGGTGAAGTTGAGTTGAAAGTTTCTCTGTTGTGTGAGAAAATAATTGGCAAAATTGTGAAATGTACATGACCTATTAGAAACTAATTTCATGTATTAGGCTTTCAAAAATTATTAGTGCCCTTTGGCCACAGATGAAGTCAAATATAAAACATAAAAACTTAGTGCTTTTCATGTTTGCCTCTGAGGAATTTTGTGTAAACCAAATTCTGTTTCTTAATGTCATTTGTCTTTGGTAAGAGATCTACCCATGCTTTCCTGATTTTAGTGGGTTGTCCTTGAAGTGGTTGTCCATAGTTAGACTTGCAGTGTGATCCCTGGGCCTTTCTTAGGGGCTTAGGGCTTCATTGTAGCTTGCAAGCGTGCCTTTTTAAATTGATTTTCCTCATAGTCTTAATAAAAAATTGATGTGTGATTTAAAAGGCAGGCACATCACATAGGGCTGGGTTGATGGACAGCTACCTGGATTAGAGGATTTGTTTTGGAGATTTGTAATTGGGCTTCTCTGTGAAAAAGGAATGCTTAATATTTTGGTTTTCTTTTGTAATTTTCTCCATTCCCTCGTAGGCTGTGTTCTCTTTTGTGTTGGAATTGATTTGTTTTGTTTGCATGTGTATTTGGCCAGATACATCTTGCTCCTATGTTTTATAGCGGATCTTTGTTGAGTGAGTAAATGTGCTCTGAACATCTTAAATCATGAGGCTTCTTTGCATTGTGCTTCTGAGGTGTCATGGATAAGGAATTTGTGATAATTCTCGCTCTTTACATTTACAAGTTGGTATTGGGTTTATGTTTACTGTGTTTGACAGTGAAAGAGACCAAGTGTTCATACTCTGGTGAAATGTGCAGCCTGGTCATGGTAATGGACTAGGACTCTGAATGCTTATGGTTTTGTCTGTGTTGATTGCTTGGCTTGCTCTTTTGTACTGCCAGAATCCAACCAGGCCCTTGTAATTGTTGGGCAAGCTCTTGAACACTGACCTGTGCATTAAGTTTTCCTATTTATCTTATGGACATTTTAATTTTCCTTGGATCTCTTTTCTCTTCTGCTAGACTATCTCTAAAACATCTTAAACTAAATTGCCAGAGGCATTCCAAAGCCCTGGGTTCTTCTAGTCCTTGCACTGCATTTACTTGCGGTTGTCTGAACTTCTTTTTGCCTGCCTTAGAAGATTAAAAGTACAAAAAAATTAGTTATTTAAGGAATATGTTGATGTGGATGGATCATTTTTCTTCAAAATAGTACATTAGGCATATTCAGGTTAGTATGGCTATGAATGTTTTCAAGTAACAGAAGTTTTGAGCTGCAAGAGCCCTTAGAAAAAACTATGAATCCAGTACTGCACAGCTATAGAAAAACTGATTTTAAGTCTTTTTCAGTAGGGTGAGTGTAGAAAAACAGAACTTTCTATGCTGGTAGAGGAACTGTTTTCTATCTTCATTGTTCAGCCTGAGCTACTTGAAACATGACATATATTTCAAGTTCTAGAACCAGAGTTTTCAAATGTTGAGTATGCATATGTGTGCTGGTCTGTGTGGAAGCAATTTGGCTGACTGTCACATGCAGTATTACTTACATGTATAGTTGCGTATGCATGCAAGTATATTAAATCAGGCCTTCTTCATGATGTTTTAGCATACATTTTTCCGACATTTCTTTGGAACCTCACGACTTGTAGAAACTAGTACCCGAGCCTGAATCAAATTGTGGCTAGAGTGGGAGTCAGGCAGTTAGGTATTCATTCGGTGGCTCCTTTGTGAGTTGCATGGCTCTCTTTTCTGGGTGCATAGTAAACAGGAGCTCACAAAGGTCTGTATTCTTGGGATGATTTATCACCGTCCTTTGTTTCCATGTAAGAGACAAGTGATTCAAGTGAGGGAAAGCTAGAGGGATGGCCTGTGCAGAGACCCTAAAGTAAAGTTGGGAGTGTGAAGAAAGGTTAGTGTGTCTGCTGGAGTACAGTGCTTTTCATGGTGAGAGTAGATGAGAAACCATAATTAAAGGAGCAATTGAGGGACTTCCTTCTAGATATGAGGTACATGTCATGTCCAAGAGAATGTGTTCCTGAAGAAGGATCTGAAAGTCTATGCAAAATATTAAGTCAAACACTGTCTATAAAAACTAAATGTGTACGTCTGTCTGTCCTTAGTATGCTAGCAGATAAACTGAATATGACTCCAGAAGAAGCTGAGAGATGGATTGTGAATCTGATTAGAAATGCAAGGTTGGATGCCAAGATTGACTCAAAACTAGTGAGTATTATAGTAGGTTTGGTACATGCTGTTTAACAGTCACGGAATAACTACAGATTTTCCATTAGAAATTTTATTCTGTATACTGTGTTTGAGACAGAGTCTCACTGTGAAGCTGTGACTGCCCTGGAACTCACTGTGTAAATGGGGCTGGCCAGGTCCTCCTCTGCTGGAATTACAGTCATGCACAACACAGCACTTGTTCAGGAAACTTTGTTAGGTTAGCCTGGTGATGCAGGCCTGTAATTGCCCCTAGTTGGGCTCTGAGGCTGGATTGAAGGCCATACTGGGCAAATACGCTCAAAATGGAAAAGTAAAACCAGGATGGCAGCCGTCATCAGGCCTAGGGGTATACCAGGACAGGACTGTAACTCTGACAGAGTTCCTGCCTGTTCCGTGGCAGCCCATTTCTGGTACTATATGTCCCACCAAAAAGTAGTTGGGTGACAGTGTTTTGTTTGAAGGTGGTAGTACCTCCTACGTTTTCTTGCTGGGTGAATGTTCTTGTCCCCGTACAGTGTATAGGTGTATAGCAGGCAGGTGGTATTGTGTTATGCTCAGATTTACTGAGACGCTCCACTCATTGGTTTTGCTACAGTAATAATTTGTCTCTCATTTTAGGGTCACGTGGTAATGGGTAACAATGCAGTATCACCCTATCAGCAAGTGATTGAAAAGACAAAAAGTCTTTCTTTTAGAAGCCAAATGTTGGCCATGAATATCGAAAAGAAACTCAATCAGAACAGTAGATCAGAGGTAAGAGCCAAGCATTTTCCATTCTGTTTGGTATTTTGCAATAATGTAGCAACTGTTACATGAACATTGAGAACATATCAGTATTGGTTAGTTCTAATTTTGTGTTTCCTTTTAAGCTTTTAAGTATTTTGTTCAAGAAAGTAAATTTTGTCTTAAATATGTTAGGTTCCTAATTATAACTGGGTTTTTTTTTTTCTTTTACTCTTCTTACGTGACTTCATTAACTTGCTTCCTCAGGGCTCAGCATATCATGTTGATGCCAATAGATGATACCTTACGTGTGCTTGAAATATGTGTGTCCTTTCTAACGCTAAAGACATAGTTCTATAAAAATACTGCTTTCTATGCTGATCTTACATAAATTTTATCTTTTATTTGATGTTCATAAATAACTGTCCAAAAATATCCCCTTCTCTTTTTAGTAGAGATCCCTCGTTTTAGACGTTCACGGAATTTGAGTGGCCTTGTGACTTCAAAATTCCAAAGCATTTGTAATTATACTTACACACTGAGCACATACAACTGAGGGTAGAAAGTGTTAGTAAGTAACTGAGAATATTTAAGGACTCATTGAATTGAGACCAGATAGGTTAGAGCGGATTTACAATTGCATTCTACAACCAAGTCTAGTAGAACTGAAACTGAACAGTAGTTTATATGATAATTTTTTCTTGTTTACTTTTTTCCTCTATGTCCAGAATAAATTTGATTATTGTTACCATGTTAGTGACTGATTATTGGTGTGCTTTATTCCCGTCCAAAAGCTGTACCAGTGATGAGATGTTTGTACTTCCTTCTTCTCTCTTAACATGGGGTTTCCATCTTGATGGTTTCTCTCTGCATGTATTTTAGGCTCCCAACTGGGCAACCCAAGATTCTGGCTTCTATTAAAGAATTCTAAAGAAAAGAAGAAAAAGGAATCAATAAAAGACACAGTAACCATTATATATATAAAGAACAACATACATTTTTAGGAGCATTTGACATGTTTGCTGTAAATTTTGGAGAATTTGAATAAAATTGGCCATGATTCACTTTTATCTTGTTTGAGTTTCCTTGTATGTGCAAGTGTGTTTTATTAACTTGGTTTTCAAACAACTATATTCCTAGTTGCTAAACCCATATAGGAGATCCATGTGTAAACCCAGTTTCCCAGGGTACTGTAGGACAGTACATTACAGAGTATTGGCATGGGAACAGTATGTGTAAGTGGTTCTTTTTTAAATATGTGCAGATTTGTGTACCTTGTGGTTGAGGTACAGAACTATCTTTAGGTCACCTCAGTAGTTCTAATATGTGGTAGCCACTAATCTCTATCTCTGAGAATTTTACAAAAATGAAATTAGAATCAGCCTGCCTTATTGACAAGTTTTACATGTACAGTTGTAAGAGGAAAAAATTCTCAGAGCAACAAATGTATCTATATTAAATATAGCATATAATCAACAAATTGTCATATAGATCAGTCCTGTATTTCTTTTATCACTTAGTAGGACTCCTTTTGTTTATTTACCATATTGTAATAATGATGTATTTGTTGAAAGATACTTTGGTGCTGTGGGACAATGGTTTTGTCCCACAAGACCTCAATTTGTCACTGGTTTAATAAAGTGCTGATTGGCCAGTAGCCTGGCAGGAAGTATAGACAGGGTGACCAGAATAGGAGAATTCTGGGAAGAGGAAAGGCTTAGTCTGCAGTTGACACCCAGACACAGAGAAAGCAAGATGAGAATGCCTCGCTGATAAAGGGTACCAAGCCACGTGGCTAACACAGACAAGAATTATGGGTTAAAATTTAAGAGTTAATAAGAAGACTGAGCTAATAGTCCTACCAGTTTATAATTAATGTAGACCTCTGTGTGTTTCTTTGGGATTAATGGCTATGGCACTGGGCAGGGTAGAAACCTCTGTCAACAAACAGCAACAACAAAATGATATGTGGAATTGAGAAGCCATGGAGTCGCCAGGTGAAAAAGACATGAGCTGCCAGCTGGAACCTGGCTGATAGGCCACAAGTCTCATAATAAAATATAAAATAATAGAAATCAGTTAACCAACCATATAAGAGCTAGCTAACAATACACTTGAGTGATTGGCCAAGCAGTGTTTCGATTAATATAGTTTCTGTGTGATTATTTCGGGAGTCTGGGAGCCGGGAAACAAATGAGCAGAAGGCTTTATGCTCTCCTGTTGGAACTGTTCAGCTGTTATATAGTACAAAGGCATGTGTTTGATTAAGTGAATACTTATGGCTATCTTCAGTAAATTTCATTTCTGTAAACAACCAAGTGCCAGAATTGAGGTTTCTGGCTTTTGGCTTGGGATATGGGTATTGCTAAGTAGGAGTCCAGAGGTGCTGATTGTTGTGAAAATCTGAATGTCACCCTGGCAACTCTAGATAGTATAAAAGAATATTTGTAGCATGAAATTATCAGAGTTCATGTTGAAAGCTTCAGAAATCGATATCAGTAACAAGATAGAAAGTGATCCTCATATAATAGCTAATTTTATTATCAAAAGTTCTGATCAGCCAGGCGGTGGTGGCATACGCTTTTAATCCCAGCACTCGGGAGGCAGAGGCAGGTGGATCTCTGAGTTTGAGACCAGCCTGGTCTACAAGAGCTAGTTCCAGGACAGGCTCCAAAACCATAGAGAAACCCTGTCTCGAAAAACAAAAACAAAACAAAAAAGATTTCTGTGAGTTCAAGGCCAGCCTGGTTTACAAGAGTTCCAGGACAGGCTCCAAAGCTACAGAGAAAAAGAAAGAAAAAAGAAAAACTTAATTCTTGAAAAGTTACAGACTTGTATGAATATTCTGTTTATATAAAAGTTTAGATTTAATTTTTTTTTCAGTCAAACTGAAAGTATGCTTGGTATTCTGTAGCTTGCTTCACTCAGCAGGTTAGTCCATAGCTTCTCACTGCCTTTGGTGTTAACCTCTTATGTATGATACCATAGATTACTCAAGCACGTGTTGTGTAATAGTTTCCTCTGAGATTAAAACATTTCATCCTGCGGGGAAGCTCTTTAGACCAGAGGTAAACAAAACAGCTTCAGGAAGTTCCTGAAACTGACCAGGTTGACTTTGCCCCTCCCTTTCAGAGTAAACAGTGAAAGCTAGGAGTCCCTGTAGATTTGTGAAGAAGACTTAGACCAAACCAGTTGCCTAAAAGGTTTCAACCAATTGAGGCATCCAGAAAGGACACTTGAACCTGTTGAGCATGCAGTCTGTGCAGCATTTTTCATGCTCCTAGCTTTGTGAGCTGTCATCCATGCTGGGGTGGGCTTTAGTGATGCAGACGTCTGTGAGTCATTTGGGTTTCTGTAAGTGAGCCCTCACCTACTCATGTAAATAACACCAATAAACATCCTTGGTTCACCAAATTGGACCTTGGTGGTATCCACACTTTGGTGTTTCTTGGAATCCGTGTCAGGGGTGAGTAGATGTATGCATTGCAACTCCCCAGAGAGCATCCTGTTACACAGTGTGTTGATAAACAAGCTTCCAACTTTTTGCTTAGTGTGGAGTTTCTTTGAACGAGTTAGAATAGTGTGTTTATGCCAGGGAAAGCTGTGTGTATTGTTGATTATTAATACAGAAGTGGTTCCGACTTAATGTTTTTGATCTGTCTCCTTTGGCTTTTTCTTTTAATTCTAGCTCCTTAGATTGTTCTCTGAAGTTTTACTATTTCCCCTGTAATAGCTGAACAACCCAGGGCTGTATTTCTGTTCTTAGAATGGTTAATACTAGAAAATCTGGCATGCATAATTTTACTTGTAATTTAAAGTTACTATCTCAGCACCATCCAGATGTACAGACTGTTATATTGCATGAAATTCCCATCTTTCTTTTGATATCCATTCTGCCCTTATTGTAACACTCAAACAACATTGTTTTGCCACTGCTAGAACTTCTTTCTTTGATATTTTTCAGGCTCACTATAATAGCTCTGTGCAAATTTTAGTTAAGCTAAATGGGATTCATCATGACCTGTCAATTGGAAGATGGTGTTTGTACTGTTCTCTTGATAGAAAGATGACTCTTTGGATATTTTTTCCCCAAATTTCTGAGGTTTGTTTCCTCGGGTAATCTCATGGGTGTAGGCGTGTGTGTGTGTGTGTGTGTGTGTGTGTGTGTGTGTGTGTGTGTGTGTGATATTTTACAAATATTTTGGTTGATTTTTTTTTAACATGCCTTCTGGTTCTCTCGTGACCATTTTATCTGGTTTACTGGTAGATATCTGTTGAATTTCTCACTTTGATGATTATTTCACCCTATTTTTTATGGTTTGTTTTTAAAATCTTACTTTTGATAGCTAGATGAAAGGTCATCACTCAAGTGCTTGTCAAGTCTCAAACTGCACACTTTAATGAATGTCTTCGCCTTTAGTTAGAATGGCCATTCTCAAATGGAGCTTTGCCTGTGGTTTTATACTTTAACTCTCAATTATTATATTTTATGCACTTACCCACTATATACATAGACATACACAAGTGCAAAAAATAATTAACTAGAGAATCTTTTAAATGCAACCTGTTTAAGCTTTTATTTTGTGTGCTGAACATTCTCTGCTCCTTTCCTTGTCCAAGCTGCCACCAGTTACCTCAATGAATTTTATAGCTTTGGTACTCCCCATTTTATTTTTCACGACTAAAAAACACACCATTTTATGCCAACTATAAGCCTTGCTGTTTTCAAACTGTTTTGATGGCTGTAGATTAAGAAAAGTCTTATAAATTGTCCTATTCTGTGTGTGTGTGTGTGTGTGTGTGTGTGTGTGTGTGTGCGCGCGCGCATGCAATGTATATACTAGTAATTGTGTCCCTAAAATGAGAACCTGCTAATTGGTGCTAAAATATCTTACAGAAGCATTGCTCTCTTGTCCAGGTGCCACTCTTCTGGGAATGAATTTTGTCCCTGTACAGCCTCACTATGTAATGATTTCTACATGAGAGGGCCCTTGGTGGCGAGAGCCCACTATGAGTGAGGTGAGACACACAGGTCATACAGAGAGCTTAGGTGAGGGGTGTATTGAAAGAAGGGTAGAAGGGGAGGGAAGAGAGGAGACTAGCTTGCCTCTTCAGAACAGCAGGAAGAGAGTGGGAATGGGCAGAGCTTGTTTCTTAAAGGAACCTTTGCACCTGTGTACAGACTTATGTACCGCCTGAGTGCATCCTGCCAGATGGCAGGCCAGTATAATGCCTGAATCCTAACACTACCCATGCATGTACTTCTAATTTGCATTTTACTTTTCCTCTGGAACTCAATTCTGATATCAAGGAAGGTTTTTCTTCTCTCTGGTGTATATTAGTCTTCAGTAAATTGTTGAATCAAAGAATAATATTAAGGAGGGGAAAAATGTTGGTTTGAAGCTCTAAAGCTGAAACTAAATTTACAAATCAGAAAAGGTACTTCTGCCATTGTTATGATATGGCTTGTATCTTTGTGTGCCTGAATCAAGCACCGCATAAATCAATAGTTGAGCCTCATGGCACAGACTTGATCTCAGATACTCAGAAGGCTGAAGCAGGAAGATTCAAAGTCTACGGCCTGTGTGGGCTTCAGGGGAAGCTCAGTGCCAGCCCTGAAAAGTGCCAAAGGAGCACTATGAGAAGGTTAAGGTTTTCAAAAGGCCTGGAGATACAGACAAGTGGTGAGGGGCCTGCTGAGCATATGCAGGGCCCCAAGCTCAAACCCCAAGACTACAAAATCAAATATATATCACCAGAGCCCTGCTTTTAAGTAAATCAAAAGCATCATTCAGACTTAAGATTGCTGGTAGATGAGTTTATTTTGTTTGGAAAGAACAGTGTGCCGGGGGTGGGGATGGGATGATCAGTTGCATGAAGACATGCGTCTTGGAATTGCATTTATACGAAAAGTTTTAAAACTTCTTTTTAGTCTTCTTGGTAATGGTGGTGGAAAGGTCTTCAAAGCCTCTTCGCTCTCAGCCTTGCAGCATCAGTGACACAGCTAGGCAGTGTACAGAAGCACTGAGCTTCCGAACTGATGGTGGGTGAATCCAGCCGGTACTTCCTGGCCTCCTCCTGATGATCCCTAAGTGTGGCCACTGTTGTGCTTCCCATCTGGTCAACCTGTGAACAGAAAGGGTGCTGCTACTTTGAGAGATCTTCCCCGCTTGGTTTGAAGAGGCAGACCACTGGGAAGTAACCCTCGTGGTTTCTGTGAGTTGGTTGATCCAGAATAACACTGATTTGTTTGTGTGACATCTCTTTTTACTGCGAATCCCCAGTGTCTAGCATATTTTAGGCTTCTGTAAATTGTTGAATCAAAGAGTAATATTCAGAAGGATCAGAGAGAGGAAAAAAAATCCTCCGAGAGAGGAAGTAACAGGGGTGCCACTGAAATTGACATCACATTGGCAGTAACGGCCAGTAGTAAAACTGACCAGTGAAGACTAGCAGTAAGAAAAGTAGTCAAGGCCAGGGCCAAACTATCAGAGTAAAATATTCAGCGCTTCCAGTGAGACTTTAATTACTCTTAAAAGCAGCTCACTGTTCAACTGTTTCTGTGTTTCCTGTGCATAATTTACTCTGATGCATTTGCAATGTTGAGATCAAGGATCCCCTGGAAAAAAGCTCCACCTATCTGGAGAAGGAGCACAAACACTGTTCTGTTCTGCCCAGTTTTCATTTTCTGAATTTAATAAATGGTTTGGCTGTTAGAATCTGCACAAATGAACATTAATGCATTTCCTATTTGGGTTCTAAAGCTGACTGTTGTGCTGCCTTCTGTTTCATCTGATGAGTTGGGGTTGGGGGGAAATGCCAGGATTGATGGATTTTTTGTTTTTAAGTGTTATGAAAACAGTGAAGAGACGGAAGTAATACTCTTTGAAGATGACGTTTGAACAGACACCAGCTTGGCCACTTGCAGGCATCATTCCAGGTAAATAAGATTGTGTGTGTGTGTGTGTGTGTGTGTGTGTGTGTGTGTGTGTGTGTGTGTCTGTCTAAAGATATACTTCTAAGATATGTGGATTAGTGCTAGAGAGGATTGAAGGCCATAGATGTGCCAAATGGGCAAAATGACATAAAGCACAATAGGTCACAAAAAAACTTCCTTATTTCATCAGGATTTACAAACTGCAAGTTCTACAGGAATAAAATACTGAGGTGCATTTTTAGGGACATGTTTAAGTATTACTTCTGCATTGCCCTCTTATTAAAGGGATGGTAATTGACTCATAGATACTGGGTAGGTATTTTCTTGTTCACACAAGCAGGTGTTGTTTGGCAACATGAAAGCAGATGTCTGACAGAGGAAACAAATGCTGTTATTCTCTGGTTGTGTACTCCCACCAACAGTGTATGTTCCTGTTATTCTACATCCTCACCAGCGTGAGCTGTCACTGTACTGATCTTAGCCAATCTCCTAGATAGAGAGAAAACTTAAAAGTGGTTTTGATTTGCGTGTCTCCGATGGTTAAGGATATTGAGCATTTCATTACGTGTTTCTCAGTCATTTGAGTTTCCCCTTTTGAGAATTCTTAGTTTAGACCTGTGACCCATTCTTAATTGGGTTATTTGCTTTTTTGGTATCTAGTTTTTTCTACTCTTTTTATATTTTGGATGTTAGCCCTCTATCAGTGAAGTTGGTAAAAAAAAAAAAAAAAGAACTCCTATCCTGTAGGTTGCTGGTTTTTGTCCACACGACAGTGTCCTTTGCCAAGCGGAAACTTTTCAGTTTTCTGGGACCCCTCCCCTTTTATTAGTTGTTGTTCTTAGTATCTGTGCTAGCAGCATTGTGTTTCGTGTCTTTTCCTGGGCCAATGAGTTAAGGCTCTTTCCCACCTTCTCTTATATCAGGTTCAGTGTAGCTGGTTTCGTGTTTGATCCATATAGAGGTAAGTTTTGTGCAGGATTGTAAATATGGATCTATTTGTATTTTTCTACATGCAGCCACCCAGTTTGACAGACACTTTGTTGAGGATGCTGTCTTTTTTTAAAGTGGGCATTTCTGGCTTCTTTAGCAAAAATCAGATGTTCATAAGTAAGTGGACTTGGTCTGGGTTTTCAGTTTGATTTCATTGATCATCGTGTCTATTTTATGTCAATATGATACTTTTTATTACTGTAACTTTGTAATTTAATGTACAACTTAAAATTAAACATAATGATACCTCTCTCAGTTCTTTTATTATTCAGGATTGTTTTAGCTGTCCTTGGTTTTCTTTATTTCCATATGAAGCTTAGAATTGTTTTTTTAAGCCAAGCGGTGGTGGCGCACGCCTTTAATCCCAGCACTCGGGAGGCAGAGGCAGGCGGATCTCTGTGAGTTCGAGACCAGCCT
>NW_004949117.1:2082347-2102124 GCF_000317375.1 Microtus ochrogaster
CTAGACCTGGATGGAGGTGGGGGTTCCTTGGACTTCCCACAGGGCAGGGAACCCTGATAGCTCTATGGGCTGACGAGGGAGGGGGAATTGGGTGGCGGGGAAGAGACAGAAATCTTTAATAAATAAATAAATTTATAAAAAAAAAAGACTTGAAGGTTTTATGGTACGGCTCTTCAACTTGCTTGGTTCGAGTTACCCCAGCATATTTGGTCTTAATTGGGGCTATTTTGCAAAGTGTTGCTTCCTGATGTCTTTCTCAGTCCATTTGACATTGGTGTGTAGGGGTTACTGATTTTTGTGAAGTAATTTTATATCCAGCTACTTTGGAGTTTCCCAGTAGAAGTTTCACTTATGTCTACTGTTAAATTGTCTGCAAATAAATATATTTTGACTAAGAAGAATAAGCTTTTGCAACAGAATGAAATGCCTATACTATATTGTGTTCCTTGTCAGTTCTATTGCTATTACCAGGAAAATATTTAAGTACTAAGTTGATATAAATCCAGTGGTTTTGATGGAAGTTTTTTTTCTGTCCTGTTTATTGCTTCTCATAAAAGATGGGTTAAAACTTAGAAACAATAGCTCTAACATTTATCATCACTGGGGAGGTGTGGTTTTATTGATGTATCCCATCAGGGGGGTTGGGAGTTCAAGGAAGCCTGGGCTACATCATAGCAAGTTCTAGTTCAACCTGGACTATGAAAAACCCTGCCTGAGAAAATAAAATAAAATCACCCCACCCCACCCCCACAAACACATATATGATCACTGTAAGATTGGAAATGCATAATTCTTGCCCCCCCCCCGACTGGTGGAAAACTCTATATTTTTTGTATCAGAAATATGGGTGTTGTGCAACCCAGAATGTGCTGTTGTGCAATCATTAAGGAATTTTTAAACTGAAGATTAAATTGGAATGTTGTTATAAACATAAGGGAATGGCCAACATTTTTCTTTGTATTAAAAGAAAACTCATTTCTAAAAATATGCAGCCCTTTGTGATGATGAGAGCTGAAAATGAGTTTCAGTGGTTCCATCCGCGGATGGTTGTTGGCTCTACAGCACTTTTCAGCAGCCTGTGCTTTCATCTGGCGGCCTTTACTCAGGTGGTGTCAGCAAGAAGAAAGCGTGGGCATGGCATTGGCACCAGCCAGTCTCAGCGTCTCCTGGAAGGAGCGTGGCAGAGTAAAGCTATGCTTCTAGAAGGCACGAAGTTTCCTTTACCATGTGAACATAGGACATAGCACGTCATCTCCTGGTTTTAAACTGTTTTATTTAATTGAGGCAACTGTGGGCTTTTCTAAAGTTATTAAATTTAAAATGCTTGCCTTGGTTACAAAAGAAAAAGTGTTTTGCTATCTCCTATTTTTATCTTTCCTAGAAATCAGAGATCAAAGGAAAGGTTAGGAACAGTACCTTAGTCTTTTAAGTGTAGTTGGTTAGGTTTAACATTCAGTGATGCAAAATAATTTGGTATAATCTCTACATACTGATTTTGTTCTACTTACCAGTCTTGAATGGTTAAGCTAAAGACTTTTTTTTTTTTGTTTGTTTACCTTCCATCCCATCTCTGCTGAAATCTGAATTTCTTCTCTCACGCCTGATTCAGTCATGCATGGAGCCACATTGGTTTTTCCTCATGTTCTTTTGCTCTCTGTGTTTGCTCTCATTTTTTCCCTTCGCCTTGCTTTTGTTTCCCAGCAGTAATCTGCTGATAAAGAATTAGAGTTATCCTTGGAAAGTGAACCTCTAAAAACCGTTTTCAGTGTTTTGTGGGCTTCAACTTAAAATAATTATCACATTACCTGCCCAGAAGGCTGTTGGCCAGCACTCAGTTTCCTTCCCTGTTTCCACACTCTCCTTTCCCCGACTCCTTTCCCAGTTCATGCTTCCTCTTTGTAAAACACCCTCCTCGCCATTCATTCATCAATCCTTGCTCATTTTCTCCATGACACTCAGTTTAACTAATTGATTCAACTGCTCTGCTTTTCTACCCAGTGAAGTTCTATACCTATTGACTTACATTTATAAGATTATAGTCTGAGAACAAAACCATTCATTTATACTTGGGAAATGAACATCACAAAAGATCACTATCAATAACTGTTACTCTTTATCTTTGTAATATTTTTCCTGCCAATTTTTATAAATAAACATATTTTGAAATAGATCTTTAAATGACTTTGTAAATATATATAGTTAAATTTTGTTATGTACCAGACATGGTGCCTCCTACACTGTCCTATTTAAGTCCTACTAACCTGTAATTCTAAGTTCAGAGGACTGGACACACACACACACACACACACAAATAAAAGTAAATTTTTAAAAGGTTGCTAAGAATCTTGAAGAAAAATTCTTCTGTTTGTGGTGTAGTTCCAGACCAACATCACCTGAATTTCATAAGCTGTAATATTTAGATTATCTGTCTCTTCATTTCTTTTTTATTAAATGAACGTACCAGTCACTCAGAGTCTTGAGTTAAATTTTTCCTTTATTTATTGACCAAAGGGGTCTCACACTTGATTCCCAGACATTCTAGGCTACTGCCAGTGCTGCTGGTTACCTTTCACTCTTTGCCTTTTCCATTCTGTGTTTTTCCAGGAGACCGAGGTAAAACTATAGTGACGTAGCTTCCAGACATACACAAACCCTCTGCTCTATTCCTTCGTGAAGGCAGTGACAGAGTCCATCTGGTTCCAGTTCCTGTCTTCCTTTCTGTCCTCCCGTTCCCTTCTCTCCCCTCCTGTTTTCCTCCCCCCTCCTTTCTGCTTTCTTTCCCTTCCCTTCTCTTTGCTCCTTTTCCTCCCTTCTCTCTTCCCTCCCCTCTTTCCTTTTATTTTCTCTCTTCCCTTACCACTTTCCTTGCCTCCTCTTTATTCTCCCCTCTCTTCCTCCCCTACTTCTCTTTCCCCTCCTTTCCCTTGATTCTTAGATGATTAATTTTCCTAGGAAAAAATATATTCCTGTTTCATCCATAAGCAAGTTTGCATGAGGTAAACTTTTTGGTACTTTTATATATGAAAATATCATTCAACTTCTCTATTTTTTGTTTTTAAATTGTTTTCTTAATTATATTTCACTTGCTAGATAAATGTTGAATAAAACTGTGGGTATAAGGAAATACATACACTTAAAGGAATATTTTTTCCCTGACATTCCAATAGTTTATTGCTTGATAGAGAAGGAAACTATTTTTGGAGCTTTATGAGTTGAATGCTAATCCATTAACACTTATGTTTTTTAAAAATTAATTAAAGCTATGGCTCTGAGTCTTTTTATCAGAAGTATGATAAATTGGACTATATCGTCTACTGTGACTTGATAGAAGTTTAATTTGAAACAGTTTTTAAATTAACTTTTTATTATTAATATATATTTACTTATGCTGCAATGTAATTTAGAAGTTACCCTTTTATAAATTATTTTTGCAGAATGTATTTCTATTTCCTTTTTGTCTCATGGAAGCTAGATATTAAATGATTAGGATATTTTTTAAATGGTCTCAAGTGTTTCCATAGACAACTGAAAAGAATTGCATATATTTACAGTGTCCAACCTGTTTTTGCTGGAGGGTCTCATGTATCCCAGGTAGACCTGGAGAACTCATTATACCGTGGTAGCCACGGGTGACCTTGCTCTTGTGCTCCTCTTGTCTCCACCTCTCTACTGAGATTATTCTCAACCATTGTCAAGTATGTGTACAATCTATTGAATAGCAATTGCCACTGGTCTGTGTGTACTATAGATCTACAGAACTTCATCGACAGAACTCACAGAAAATTTGTGCGTTTTGGAACATTACCCATTTCTCCTCAACCCCTATTAACCTCTATTCTATTTCCTCTATGAATCTGTTTTTAAAGTATACCTAGACGTGTTTGTTCAGACCCCAGTGTTCTTTTTTTGTATTTGATATATGTAGAACTTAATAATAGTCTGTTTAAATTGTCTGTCTATGTTATATTCTTGTACATTTCTCATACATCTTAACAACTTTTACTTTTCACATTTGGTGCTGTATAATTTAATACAGACATCACTGTTACTTGTTTGCATCATGTTATACCCCAGCAGGGCAAACTCCAGATCCTGTAGCTTCACGTCCTATGTCGGCAGGCTTAGCTTGCTGTGCTCTACATTGCTGCCTGCAATGTTCTCTAGGGCTGCTTTCACTCCTCGTATGCAGCTCTCCTTGCTAGAGATCCATAGTCTGGCATCTCTACCAACGTGAGAGGCTCCAATGCAACTCAGGTTCTACTTCCAGAGCTTCTGGCAGTGGCCTTAAGGGATTCAGGGATTGCCACGCCACGTGTTGCCTGGCCTCAGCATCAGCTCTCAAACTATGGCAAAAGCTCCATTACAGTGTCCTTGATTACTCTAAAGCCAGAACCATGTTGACAAGTGCAAGTTCAGCTGCCACTTCGGGATGGAGTCCTGCTCTTTCCAGTCACATTTGCAGCAGTTTTCACGTGCTGTTTCGTTAGGGGCTCGTTCACCGGTTCGAAGTTAAGCTGGGTGGGGTCTTGCTGTGCTTACACTCTTCTCTTTATCTCAGTGCGCTAATCTCCTTATCAGTTACAGCCACTCAAAGCCTTGGCTATCATATTTAGCTTGCCAATGTCCTTTCCTCTCCAAACTCTATGTTTTGTATTTCTGCTTCATTTGGAATTTTTTTTAACCATTGTAGGCCTCCATAAGGTTGATTGCTAATTACCACATGATAGAGTCAGTATCAGGCTGTCTTCACATCTCCTCCACCAAAGAAATTAGTCTGCCTCTTTTAAATTTAGCCTCAGGCAAATTCTTAGGACAAGGGTAAAAAGCAGCCACATTCTTTGCCAAAATACCATAAAAATGCTCTCTCTTGAGCTGGGCTCCCACAGTCTGCAAAGCTCTCAGTTCTACTGTCTTCCAAGCTCCTACTAGGATGGGCCATTTAGCTCTGCTCACGCTGTCCCTCTGCTTCTCTAGTCCAAAGTTCCAAAGCCTTCTACATTCCTCAAAAAACGCACAGGGTTAGGTCTGTCACAGCAATATCTTACTCTCCTAGTACCAACTTCTTTCTTAGTTATTTTTCTATTGTGATAAAACACGTTGACAGAGGCAATTCAGAGAAGGCAGGGATTTTTTTCTGGCTTGTGGTTCTAGAGGGATATAAGTCACAGCAGGGAGCAGAGCAGCCCTGAGTTCACATCTCCGTCTGCACACATGAAACAAGAATGGTTCTTCTTTAAGGACTGCATTCAGAGCCTGGAACAAAACATTCTCGTTTTCCTTAATGATAGTCTCACTGTTAACTTGTGCGATCCTTTCTTACCACGTGTGCAGAATAAACTGGCTAATACCGCCTGTAGTGGAAGTCTTCTGTGTCTCCCAGAATGAGGCAGCCTATTGGCACTTCTGTCAGATTTCTAGTCCGGTGTTGCCGGCCAGTTTCATGTCAGCTTGACACAAATTCGTGTCATCTAAAAGGAGGGAACCTCAACTGACTAAAGGTCTCCATAAGATCTGGCTGTACAAACATTAGGCAGAGACAGAACCCAGGATGAAGGTTTCCACTGGGTCCTCCCCCTTGGAGTTTGGGAGCCCTGTGGAAGAGGCAGGGGGAAATTTTGGGAGCCAGAGGAGTTGAGGACCAGGAGAACACAGTCAACTAAGCAAGGCTCATGGGGGCTCACTAAGACTAAAGCCACATTCTTGGAACCTGTGTGGGTTTGTGCTATGTTCACATATGTTATGGTTGTTGACTTGGTGTTTTTGGCTTTGTGAGGGGCTCCGTACAGTAGGAGTGTGGGTAACCTAGCAATATTAACTAAGACATCTATGTTTATGACTCATTTGCCTGTTTTGGGGACCCTTTTCCTCTTATGGGTAGCTTCACCTAAGGCTTAATGTCGGGCCTTATTGTATCCTGTTGCTCCATTTTCTATTGCTGCCCTGTGCGAGGCCTGCTTTTTTTGACGGGTTGGGGGTCTGGGGGAGAAGGGAGGATGGGAGCAGATTAGCAGGAGTAGAGGGAGAGGAAGCTGCAGTCAGAATGTATTGTATGAGAAAAGGATTTTTAAGAGAGAGAGAGAGAGAGAGAGAGAGAGAGAGAGAGAGAGAGAGAGAGAGAGAGAGAGAGGCAGAGGCAGAAAGAGAGACCCAGCTGTATGGCATTTTCTTCATTAGTATTAGTTAGGAAGGGCCTAATCCATTGTGTGTGGGAATGCCCTTGGGCCTGGTGGCCCTGGGTTCTATACAAAAGCAGGCTGAGCATAGTGAACAAGCCTTTAAGCAGCACCCCCTCCACAGCTTTAGCTCCTGCTTCCAGGTTCCTGTGCTGCTGGAGTTTCTGTCCTGACGTCCTTTGATGATGAACAGTGATGTGGAAATGTAAGCCTAATAAACCCTTTTCACCCAGGTTGCTCTGGGTCATGGTGTTTCATCACAGCAATAGTAACTAAGACACCCATGTACTAAACCATCTTATAGGCAAAAAATAAATATATTTATTGAATACCCATTGTATTCTGGGCCCTGTGCCAGGGGTCCCAGAAAAGAATAAGTGGTAAATATATGCTTTCGGCTTTTCTTCTAATAGAAAGCCTAAATTTTAAGGAGCTTTCTTGTGCTTATGCTTGCTTAAGCACATCAAGTAATTCTCTTTTCAAAGGTTGTTTATTAACTTGATAAATCTTGCATGTATGTTCTAATGGTAGTTTAATTTTTTTTTAAAGTAGGAGTTACCTTGTAGCTGTTGTGAGTTTATTGTTACTTGCTTACTACTGATCGAATGAGTGATTTTATATTATTTTGACTCAAGCCGGGTGGTGGTGGCGCACGCCTTTAATCCCAGCACTCGGGAGGCAGAGATGGGCGGATCTCTGTGAGTTTGAGACCAGCCTGGTCTACAGAGCTAGTTCCAGGACAGGTTCCAACGCCACAGAGAAACCCTGTCTCGAAAAACAAACAAACAAACAAAAGACCAGAAAGCTCATTTTACATAGGGCAACATTATAGTTATCTTCTAAACTGAAGCCTATTATGTCTTTAGTTCTAGGTAGTACACTAGAGAAAGGGTTTTTAAATGGCAGGATATGCTTGCTTTGTCTACTCTTAAAAGGAAGTAAGATACTGGGCATGGTGGCACCTGCCTTTAATCCCAACACTCAGGAGGCATAGGCAGGTGGATCTCTATAAATTTGAGGCCAGCCTGGTCTACAAGAGCTAGCTCCAGGACAGCTAGTGCTGTTAACACAAAGAAACAAAAACAAAACAACAAAAAATGAAAAAAACAAACACAACAGCAACAAAGACATTAAGATGATAAGACAGTGAATCTGATTTTAGACGAGATTGTGGTAATTTTCTGTTTGTGACATTGAAATTTGCAAAAAGTAGTTTAACAGTTATATCTGAATATTTTATATATCATTATCTTTATTAATTCAGAGTTGGATAATTATAGACATAGCATAAAATACAGCTTAATCTTTAGAATCCAGTACAGGGATGGCATAGTGTTCAGTATTACGGAAAGAGCTGCAATCTGGTCTAGACTTACAGAAATAACTTCATCATAAATCTTGGAACCTCTGTAAAGAGGATGAACATTGGGCATTTTCCAGTTCATTTATCTTGGCATTTAGCACACTTAGGTCAATGGACAAACAAATTTGATACTATAGATACTTGAATCACTTATCGAGCCCTCTTTTGTTATTCTCGAGACAATGTGAGGGTATGAATCCATCACCAATATTAAAAGCCATCTGGAGAAAAGGTTGATATCTTTGGTAATTCCCATAGTTTTATGAGCCACAATAACTTTAGTTAATTAAAGAATCAATATGCTATTTAGTGTGTGATTGAGAAATGTCTGTTAACTATTTCAAATGTAAACAGAGATTTTATAAAGATGTGCTTGGGCAATGTAAAATATGCACTATTTACTCATTTGAAATAGCTGTTGAGTTTCCCAAACAGCCAAAGTTAGAATTGATGCAGTGATCAGATGCTTAAAAGAAATTCCACACTAGCTCAGAATCAAGAAATAGTCATTTATTAAGGGGTAAACTCACAAATCAGAATCCTCCACTTGACCAGTTGAATCATCCGATCCAAAGGAGCAGCCAGTGGAAAAGGAGCAAGGGGAAGGAAGGAGAACAAAGGGAATGATGCCCCCATTAGACTTCTGCGTAGATAGCATAAGAGGCCACGCCCCAGTAGGCAGGTAATTACAAGCTGTGATACTTTCTACAGCACCTCTCCCTCTTCTTTAAACAAGAGAGTTCTAAGCCTAATTTTTAACATAGAAGCATGACAGTATCGATAAAGAGATGTGTTCGAGTTAGAAAAAAAAAAACCATAGGAGACTTACTCAAACTTAAATCTTATTTCAAATTTGCTACCTTCAACTGATACCAAGTACTTTTGTGTGCTTTATGTCATATCTTCTGAAAAACCTTTATAAACGTCATCTGTCTGTAAAATCTGTTATCTCTGTGGTCCTCAGGATTGACTGGCTTATCTGTATGGCTAGGCAGATGCCCACTCCCTCCCCCAGCATCCCATGTGCATCTCCTTGAAGAAGTATGTTTAGCTGAAAAGCAAAAAGCTTCTTTAACAGAGGAGAAACATTTGATGGTTAAGGGTATACTGTTAAAACCATCAAACAGGATATAAAGGTCTATCTATTATTTGGTCTACTAATGTCATATCATATATTGGGGTTCTTGGTTGAAATGCACCCATTTTACCATTTTATAAAGAGAGGGGGGGGAGAATAAAATTGTCAGCATTTATTCCTGAATAAAAGGAAGATGTCTTTATAATCCCAAAGACTAATAATGCAATCAACCTCTTCTTTAAAAAGATGTTTTATTACTATTTACATGTTTTTGTGTGTGGTTTGGCCATAGTTACCTGTGGCTGCAGGTGCCATTGGAGGCCAGAAGACAGAATTTCATTCCATGGACCTGAAGTTACATGACTGGAAGCTGCTGAGAATGGGCTCTGGGAACAGAACTTGAGTCCCTTAGAAAAGGGGAAAGCCCTCTTAACTAGCCCCTACAATTAAAGCTTTTAAACTTGTAAATTATATGATTTAAATTAAATCCACAAATTCCCTGAAAACCATAAATCACCAGAACTCATTTAGAAAAATGTGGATAGCATTAAGATGAATTGTCCTATAGCCATTAAGGAAATTGTATTATATGTTGAAAGCCTATGAACAAATAAAACTATAGTTCTATTTAAAAATTGCAAAATAAATTAAATGAAGAATGCGTGAGAATTCTTCAAAACCCACTCCAGACACTATAAGTAGGAAATGTTCTTCCAAATTTGTTTAATGATGTCAGCACCATTCTAATATCAAGACAAGATAAAGATTTTACAAGAAAAAAAATAATGACCATAATCCTCAAACATGATTATAAAAATTCTCAACATTGTATTACTAAACCAAGTAAGTAACACATACAAAGATAAAACAATCCAAGTGTCATAGTGCACACCTGGAATTCAAAATTCAGCAGACTAGCAGAGGACCACATTTGAGGCTAGGCTGAGTTATATAATAAGACAAAAAGCAAGATGAAAATGCAGTATAACCACATATGGTTTATTCTAGGAATATATAGGGGAAACAATCAATATAATTCACAAAACGATGAAGAAAAATAATCTCATGACTCTCACAAGATGTCTAAGGAACATCCGAGAAAACTCAACAGCTTTTTGTAATATCTCACAGAAAGCAGGATGGAAGGAACCCTTCTTAAACTACAAAGAACCACACCCCTATCCATTCCTCAGGAAGGGTAAAGCCTCCCATGGAGAGTCAACAAAGTGTGGCACGTCAAACAGAGGCAGGACCAAGCCCCGCCCCCATATCAAGGCTGAGCAAGGGGCTCCAAGAAGCCAGTTTATGTACTGTGGATAAATCCTGGTCCCACTGCCAGTGATCCCACAGACTACCCAAGCTACAGAACATTCACCCACATTCAGAAAAGGACCTCAATTTTAAGGTGAGTCTTCTTACCTCAAATGATTCAGCTAACTAAAAGTCCCACACACGTGTGCACCGCGGCTTAGGTTTTTGGATAATTCCAGATATAGTCAAGTTGCCAACAAGGAATAGACATCACGCGCACCTTGTTGTGGGAACTATTCTTGGCTAACAATGATCTCCATGTAATATGCTGTAACAACAATGTGTAAAAATAATGTTCCCATTTACTGTCATTTTTACCTGAAAATCTATAACAGCTATATAAACTTTTGGAACACGAGAAGAACCTTTAACTAAAAGTTAGGACAGAATTACTGAGACTAAACACACAAAATAATCTGAAAAATGAGCTTATTTCCAGGTTAAAATTCATCAATATTAAATATTTTCGCTGTGCAAATTATACTGTTAGTAAACAAAACAAAAGCTTTAAACTTCAGGAAAATATTTGGGGTGTTACTTTTGAGAAAGACCTTAGATTCAGAACATTAATTAACCCAAATGTCAAAAATAAGACACAGAACCTACTTAAAATTTAAAATGATGATGATAATGATGCATGTTATAATCATGCTATTGCAATTGTGATTGTTATTGTGTGAATGCTATGGTAAGGTTAGTGGGCAACTTTGTGGTATTACCTCTTGTCTTAGTGTCCTTTTGCTGTGAGGAGGTACCGTGACAAAAACAACTCTTATAAAGGAAAGCATTTAATTAAAAGGAATTTAATATAAAGGAAAGCACAGAAGACACCGGTGCAGCTGGAGCTCTTCCTTGTGGCTGGTGGTAGAGTTTAATATTGGTTGGGAAACAATTTAGTAGTTATGTATAAAGTTCAGCGTAGAGTGTCATTGCAACCCCACATCCCATACCATATGTAGACATTGACTAAGAAATAAAAATATATGCTGGTTTTGAGGCTGGATCTCACATAACCCCAACTGGCCTTGACCTCACTATGAGTGTGAGGCTGGCCTTGAGGATATGACCTTCTTGGCCACGAACACACCCCCCCCCTAACCCCAAGAAATGAGATTTGCAGTGATATACACCTTGGATAACTTAAATATTTAGGCTTACAAGAACAAAACAATCTTCTCTCTATCTTTCCTCCTTTCTCACTCCGTATCCTTCATGACTACCGTGATTTCAGCTTTTTGAAGTGTATTCCATCATTTCCTCTGAAACCATGCTCTGAAATTAATGTCATGACTTAAGTTTCCTTGCTTAGTATTTAGACAGAACAGAAAAGACCCAACTACTACACTTCTAAAAATAAAATTAAGAATCCCCCTAAACAAATCTGTACAAGACTGTGTCCTAGCTTTTTCCCCTAGTGGTGAACAATTGCAAATACTCAAAATGCCCCACAACTGGATCAACAAACCGGAGTGGCCGCACAATGGGATATCATTCATGAATACAAACTAGCGAATGATTGATATATGTTATGAATTAACCTCCAATTCTTTTTAGTAAATGAAAGATGTCAGATTCAAAAAGCACAACTGGATTCCAGAATACAGTGTAATCTGGGAAAACAAAACATAAAAATTTGAGAACAGAAGAGGAGAAACCAGGTTGTGAGTGGGATGCCGAACCCCAAATCATGACCCAACATAATTTTGAGGAGTTGGTAGAGTCACTTCCCACTTTGTTTGTACTGGCATAAAAACAATTGTGCTGGTTGGTTAATTCAAAGACTTGCACACCGAAGGCAATGAGATTTAAAGTTTGTCATTTAAAGTTAAAAAAATGTTTTCCTTTGTATAGATAGTATCAGGTATTAAACTTAGGGTCTCGTGTGTGCTAGCTAAGAGCTCTACTGAGTTATATATACAAACCGGCTTTTCTTTTTTTCTTAGTAACTTTAAAGTTTCTCCCTGGCTGATTCCCAGGGGAGCTTTTCTGGAGTCACTTCCACACTTTTCAGTTTACAAATGACTTTACAGTTATATAACCAGAAAGGATAGCCAAATGCCACTTTGAATAATGAGGTTGAACTCTATTTAAGTTTGTTTTATCTCTTCTGCTTTAACATATACAAGGTATATGAGTTTGGGCATGTTCCATAATTCCACTGGCCTCAGTTGTCTGATCTCTAGAATTAAGATAAATATAGAATTATCTATTTCATGGTAGTGAAATGGTACAGTGGATTACTAGACAGTGGAGCACACTCACTAGTTTTGCCTTTATATTAATGTCGGTGTATGTCACAAACAGTATGGAGAGAAGTAAGCAGTTCCCAGAAGAAAAGCTTAACTTTCTCTGTTCCTGTAAAATTCTGAGGCAGGCAAAACTAAATTGGGTTGTTAATTGATATTATGATATCATAGAGCCAGTAAATAGAAAATCACAGAGTCATCTCTGAACGTTTTACCCATGTTAGGTTACTTTTCAATGCATGTGTATGTGAAGGCAGAGAAAAGAAGTGTAACTTGGATATTAGCTTTATCAGGCATATTTAAAAATAATAAAACCTCTAAAAGTGTGAGTGGGGTCTAGAAAGCCATCTAGCTCCAGAAGAGAGTCCTCTGTGTTGTGGATAACAGATTAAAACTATTAAGGTTGATGCTCACCTACTTTTTGAACACTGAATGATATCAGGCTGGCTTTCACCCCTTCCTGTAAGCTTAAAAATCTCACGTTCCTTCATACACAAAGATAAATAATCAAAGTCACAAGGTACAGACAAAAGGTCACCAGGGAAGGTATTGAGTCCTCCCAGAGGAATGTTACCTCTGACACCTAGCTACCAGGGCTACAGGATCAGGCACAAGAGAAAAGTTTGGTGTTGATAGCCAGGAGTTGTCTATCAATATTAAAGGCTTTCTTCTCACAATTGAAGCCCTTATTCCAGTTGACAAATGACACCCCACTGAAACGGAGGAAGGAATTCCTTCCATGATCCAGGATATGACTGGAATAGAGTTTGCTCGGTCATCAGTTGGGAAATGGAAGCGATGGAGTGAGGATAAAGCAAAGGAATGTACTTTATAAAGATCAGAATGAGATAGAGGCTGATATATTGCAAGTTTAAACACGTGAAGCTTATCTCCTGTGTCTGAGATCTGCCCCAGACATTCCACTGTTTGTTTCTTTCTTTTAAAACCCCTGTCACAGAAATAAAATGCCAGCTGAGTGAAGGCGAGTGAGATTCAAAGAGGTTAATATCCTATTTGACTGCTTCTAGAATGTATGCAGCAAGAAGACTCGCTCTAAATTCCTTCTAAATTACATCACTCTAAATTAATTTAAAAAAATTTACCACCCAAGGATGCTAGGGATGAGGTAAAGGTCCAAGGCCAAATCAGAGGAATAATAAATACTGTAGCTGATAAATCTTGACCCTCAGCAGCCTTTTGCAACTGACTTTAATTTGACCAAGAACGTATAACGGAGCTAGGATGCCAACTGGGTTCTGTCTGAACACAAAAGAGGAGTGACAGGTAAGAAATATGTTCTGGGGATGTTCTATCGGGAATTCACCAAGACCAGCTAGCCTGGGTCTGAAAAAGCATGGGATAAAACCGGACTTACATAGCAGACAATGAGGACTACTGAGAACTCAAGAACAATGGCAATGGGTTTTTTGATCCTACTGCACATACTGGCTTTGGGGGAGCCTAGGCAGTTTGGATGCTCAACTTACTAAACCTGGGTGGAGGTGGGCGGTCCTTGGACTTCCCACAGGTCAGGGAACCCTGATTGCTCTTCAAGCTGATGAGGGAGAGGGACTTGATTGGGGGAGGGGGAGGGAAATGGGAGGCGGTGGCGGGGAGGAGGCAGAAATCCTTAATTAAATAAATAAATTTAAAAAAAAAAGAAATATGTTCTGAAAGAGGCTCGTACCAAAGCTAGTCGGAAAAGATCAGTAGTATCTCGAGAAGCACTTTCTAGACTAATGAGATACAGGTAGGGGAGGCTGTTCACTAGTAGGGGCAAGACTGTTGCAGCTTCCTGGGGGAAGGAGGAAACAGAGCCTTTGAAAACACTAAGAACAGGACAGTTGTTTGCAAACTGCAAAGACTCAATTAGCATGCTTGCACTTAGTTATCTAGGCCATCAGTTAAGGTCCCAGATTTGTCTCTAAGTCATCATTGAATTGGGCTATCCCTTTATTAACTTGACTAGTATAAACTACAACAGTGTACCCCTGAAGTTGGAGACCGGGGTGAGGCTGCTCAGACCCTTAACAGCCTGGCATTAGGGTGTAGACAGTATGCTACTTGTTAAACGTTTGTAAATCTCTGCTTCCTTCTGTGACATTAATGCAACTATAAACAGCTCTATCATTTCTTCCTGCACTTATTGGTTTGTCTTATTACTTCATGCCTTTACATACAGAACAGTTACTGTTCCCTGTCCAGCATATGTTCCTCAAAAGGCTAGCAGAGAGTATTTTGGGATCCATTCCAGGGACAGAATGAGTTTAGGAGTTGACAGTTCCAGCTAGAAGCCTCTTCTGTAAAAGGCCAGAAAGGTTAAACACACTTTAAAAATTTTTTTAGAAGGTACCATGGGGTAGGGAAATGCCCTTCAGGGTCGGAACTACAGCTGTCCTGTAAGAATACCCTTGAATGGTGAAATGCAGAGACCTTGACTTTTCCGGAAAGTGCCTTTGTGGTAGAGCTTAGGACCTAAACGCCTCCAGTACTCTCAATGAGTGAAGTGGGCTGTGTCCATTTGTAAATGGACATTAGCTCTCTTGTTTTCTTGTTGTGATAGGCAATGCATTTTTAATATAAGCAACAGCAGGCATACCTGAAGACAAAGGGCTTGCAACTCAGTCACTGCGGAGGGTGGGTGGGAGATGTTGGGAGTGATGGGGAACTCTATAAAATGGAGAAAGCCTGTGTTGTCTAAAGGGGAGAGCGACTACTCACCTGTTGTGGGATTTCTTTCCGTTTAGCCAGTGACTTTTGGGGCAGCAAGCTGTAGGACGTGGTCTTGTCTGCCTGCCTATGCAACAGTTTCTAAACCGAGGAAAGGATCTCTGGCTCTCTTGAGATGGCGCAGTCTTGGGTGGTCAGAACAGAGCAGTGACTTGTTATTGGTGCTCTTCGCCCCCTGGGCAGAACGACTGGACGAAGACAGTTGGATCAGCAGAGGAGTCTAACCCATTTTGTATCAGAGAGGTTTTACCCCTATTTTAGACCTAAACAAAATCTTGAGACTCTTTATCAGTCTCTCATGGATTCATGCTACACTCATCTTGCTGAGGACAGTAATTTAGGGTTCCAAAATTTTCATTTTTCTGAAGGCCTGAATGATGGAGGAAGGTCATTGGTTAATTAAATAAAGAAGCTGCTTGCCCTGATAGGTTAAAACATAAGGTAGGAGGAGTAAACAGAGCAGAATGCTGGGCAGAAGAGGAAGTGAGGTCAGACTCAACAGCTCTCCTCTCAGGGGCAGACGCCTCAGAGAGACACGATGCTCCACTCTTGTGGGCAGAGGCGAGAGCTGTGCTCTCTGAGGCACATGCGATGAAGCTCCGACCCAGGATGGACGTAGGCTAGAAGCTCCCTGGTAAGCCACCTTGTGGGCTACAGCAGATGATTAGAAATGGGCCAAATTAATATGTGAGAATTAGCCTAGAAGAGGCTAGATAGATGGGCCAAGCAGTGCTTAAAAGAATACAGTGTCCATGTAATTATTTCGGGCCATAAGCTAGCCATGCAGCCCCGCCGCTCCTATTACAACACCTGAAAATTTTCTTTTAAATAAAAATTTCTTGATATTTTTTAAAGGTTACCCTTTTATTATATAAAAGAATATTCATGCAGTCAGCATGAATTTGCCCTAGAGTCAACAGGTTTGAACCGTGCGATTTATTCCACTATCCGAAAACTGGTCTTCTAGGTGGCTCTGCTTTTATCCTCTAAGGAGTTGACTAAGGGCCACCCCTGGCTGAACTCTCTCTAGCCCTTGGGTATCTCGTGCTCTTTCTCCACACACTTTTGTAATTACATTTGATGTATTTCATTCCTGCTAGACTATAAATCCATTGGAGGAGGAACTATTTCTGCATCGGTCGCTGCGACTCAGTGCCCTGCAACTTGACTCCAACTGTCTGGGAGTTGTATAGAGGAGGGTCACTGGGCAGTGCTCTTGGGAGAAGTGGAGTGAACAGATTTGGAGAGATTCAAAAACTGGGGTGTAGTCATATAACAGTAACAGAAAAATCATATGCATCATTACTTCAATAGAGAAATAGCAAAATGAGTAGACATTTGAAGTCTGCATTACCACTTTTTTTTGCAACAAAAATCTATTATTTAAATCCTAAAATAGAACTAGTTGACAATGGTAATTAATTTTAGGTTTAAGCTAATAATGTCCATAAGGAATACTTAATGGTTTCATAATATTTCTTCTTGATATAGTTTTGTGCTCATCACTTTATTGCTTATCAAATACTTTTTAGGATAATGCTTGTTTTAAGTTTCATGCTGAATAGATGATACTGTTTCTAATAAAAATAGCAGTTAGGTGAGAGAGATGACTCTGGGCAAAAGTATTTGCTGCAAGCTTGAATACTTGAGTCTAAATCCAAGCACCCATTGTATGACCATGTGTACACATGTAACCACAATGCTCTAGGAAAAGTGAAGGTGGGGACAGGAGGATTCCTGCGGTTGCCTGGCTCAGGTGCACAGAGCCCCTGTTTCAAGGAGATAAGGGAGAAACTGATAGAGTGTGTCTTAATTATCCCCAAAGTAATTTTAATTACTTAATAACTGTTGCTAGCATGAAATATCCTGACCAGCAGCTTAAAAGGAAGAAGGGTTTGTATTGACTCACAGTCCCAGTGTAGAGTCCACTCTGGTGAGGAGATCTGCAGTCTGTAGCTTGAGAGAGCTAGTCACGTGGCATCACCGGCCAGGGAGCAAAGGATGACCATGGGTGCTGAGCTAGTTTTCTCCTTTCTCTGCCATCCAGTATCCATGCCCAAAGAACTGTGCTGCCAACCATAAGAGTAGGTCTTTCATCCTTGGCTAGGCATAGCATACCTAGAAACCAGACTACTGTAGATAACCTCCACAGGTGTGCCTAGAAGCTTGTCTCGGAGGTGATTTCAGATCATCGTATGAGGCTGACAGTCAGCGGTAATCTTCATGTAGGGTCCTTCTGTTGTTCCTCTTTGGCCTCCACATACGCATGAATGGGCATGGACAACTGAACACACATGCACCTCCTGTCTTTTGATAATGTAGGGTTGTTTTTTTTTAATGTTTTTATTTTCCCCAATAATGCTTCTCTGCTTAGCTTACTGCCTTTACTTCAAACTTGTTTTGTTTTTCTCCGGCCCATATTTCACCGGTTCTCGGTTTCAAACCAGTGTCAGACATCAATCTCCATGCATATGTATCTTCTCAACAAAGGAATTTTTACAGTTATACTTTGGGATTTTACTCACCAGCAACAATGGTTGTTGTACTAATTTAACTATCGGGATCACTTCTTTTTACTTCCAAATCCTAAAGAGTAGGCGGGGAACCCCTTGTAGGCCAGCAGCTATAGAAGGTATGGCTCATGGTTATGCATACTTAACCAGTGGGTGGGGAGGGAGATGAAGTATATAAATTCTGAAGACCAAAGCTTTATTGAGGTCCTGGGCATAATCCACAGGGGTTTCTTTAGAGCTCTAATTGCTGGATTTCAGCCAAACAGGTCCCAGTCCCGTGGAGGTGTCCTGTGACTAACAGGTGTTTCTGGCAACATTTCACAGTAGTAGGTTGGTGGCCTTGTGAGGGTTGCTTCTTAGCTCTCCAATGCTGTCGTTTTGTGTTTGCTGATGTTTTTTAGTATACTAAGTGGTTACCAACCAGGTTCTTTGCATGTATAAATTAAATGTATAGGTTACCCATGGCCATGCTTTTCATTCCTAAACTCGCTTTGCTAGAGCAGTAAGTTAAGTCTCCTTTTCCAAGCCCCCAGTGCTAACAATGCTCTGAATAACTGGTAAGAATTCGGTTTTGGTCCTTTCAACTACTAGGAAATTTTCTTGTAAGCTGACAGTGGCAGAGTTGTGGTGTTCTTACACTGAACTTTTGTTAATGCAATTAGTAACGCGCTTTGAGTGCATGACCATAAATCTTTGAATTATACAACTGGCAGAAAAATAAAGCTCTCTTTCTCAAGGAGAATGATTTAAAACTGCATACTATTTCTTTGTATGTCTGTTTGTTGTTTTGGGTTAGGCTTATTGAGACAGGGTCTCAGGTAGCCCAGTCTGGCCTCAGACTTGCTCTGTAGGCGATGCTGGCTTTGAATTCCCAATACTTCTGGACCCACCTCCTAAGTGCTCGTCTTAAAAGTTGTGGGCCACCGCTCCCGCCATAGACATATTTTACCTTGTGACACTGGAGATGGATTACAAATAAGGGCCAGTTTCGTAAATAAATGATCATGACCTGCATAACTTGGCTGTTCTTTTCTGAGTTCCAGGAAAGACTATTTTCTAAACACAAACAAGCAAAATGAGTCTTCTTTCGTTTATGTGAGTTTCAGCGCAGGCCATACAGGGCCTCGGACAACTGCAGCATCGACATTTTACCCTTCTTCGGGCTTTTTACTGTTGTTTTCCACGGGTTGTAAGTTTCATGTCTCTGTGTTACTGCATCATCATTGTTCTCACTCTCAGCACACTGCTACACTCAAGAGGGACATTCTTTTTGTCCTGAATTTCAAAAGCAGGCTTTTATGGAAGCCTAACACCAGTATTACCTGTGACTAGCAACAATAATGGGATGCATATGTCTAAAGAGGTAAACCCCTTCCTTTCCCGGGAAGTCAGTGGTCTCATTAAGTGCTTATGTATTCTCTGTGAACATTTAAAAGAAAATCACCTAGGTTTTTATTATGAAAGTCTCAATGTTGTACATAAGTACAAGACATACTTATATTTTAAAAATAACGTTGTGTACAAGTATGCATAGCATTTTCAAATTTAACATTTTTATTTTTATGATAGTGTTTTCATAGACTGAATGGAACTTTTTACCGATTGTGCTTGTACAATTCTAGGTGCGTAGGCAAATGAGCAAAATCTGGTACTATTTGAATATGATACCAGTACTCTTTGGTATTTTCTAAAATTTTATTAAAATGTTTGTGGATGTCAAGAAGAGATTTTGAAGTTCCATTTTGTTTGTTTGTTTGTTTCCGTTTTTGTTTTTCAAATCAAAATTCCCACAAACCGAAAACTGAATACTATTGTGGCAACAAAGTGACTCCTGATGACATTCCTCTGTACCCATAGATCTGTGTCTTGTTGATCATCAGAGAATTGGAACAAATACAGAGACCCACAAGTGGACAGTCTACAGGGAGTCAGAGACCTTGGAACACCCAATTCTAAGTGGGATGTCTTCATCAAATCCCTTCCCTCTGGGCGCAGGAAACTCTGTGGAAGAGGAGGAAGAAAGATTTTAAGAGCCAGATGGGGTGGAAGACACCAAGGAAACAATGCTTTCCAGACATACCAGGACTGGTGCACATGCGAACTCACAGAGCCTGTGGCAGCATGCACAGAGCCTGCCCAGGTCCAACCCAGATGGAGTCTCACTGGGTGAGACGTAATAGAAGCCACATCAAGGGAAGCCCATGCCCAGCACTATATGGCCAACACAAGGTGAACTCAATAGTGTTTTTGGAGATGTTTTGGTGTACTGTTTGTTTGGGCCTTTTTTTTTTTTTTCCTTCCTTCTTTCCTTCCTTCCTTCCTTCCTTCCTTCCTTCCTTCCTTCCTTCCTTCCTTCCTCCCTC
>NW_004949117.1:2102224-2119957 GCF_000317375.1 Microtus ochrogaster
TCCTTCCTTCCTTCCTTCCTTCCTTCCTTCCTTCCTTCCTTCCTTCCTTCCTCCCTCCCTCCCTCCCTCCCTTCCTTCCTTCCTTCCTCCCTTCCTTCCTTTTTTAACCTAACTTGTCTTTTGCTTATCCATTATGGTTTCTGATTTTGTGTATGGTTTTGGTGTGTGTGTGTGTGTGTGTGTGTTTCTTGTGTTTTTTCATTCTTTTTTTCTGTATGTTTGGTTTGTTTCATCCTGGTTTGTTTGTTTACCTATTTGTTTTCTAAAAAGAGACAGAAAAGACACAAGCAGGATTGTGGGGAGAATCTGGGAGGAAATGGAGAGATTGTGGCCAAAATACAGTACATAAAACTATTTTTAATAAACAATTCCTAGTAACCACAAAGGACATTTTTGACGTTGATTTAATTTATCAATTTTCTATAGAGAACATGAGCATTGTTAAGATCTGACAGAAACAGCGCAAGCAAAAGGCCAGCACATCTGCTACCTAAATTCTCTCTTCTGTTTACTCCTGGGACTTTTTGCTGAAACCTGTGAGTTGCGACATGGAACTAAGCTTCATGGTCTAAACGGAATGGCATGATAATTCATTTATGTTATATGCCCATTCTAACTGGCCATTGTTTTCAACTAAGTGTTGGTATGTTTTTGAAAGAGTGAACAACTTTGACGGACTTAGAAATACTTGCCTGTTTTATAATTCTTAAACTTTGAGATTGTGTATCTTCATGTGTCTCGCTTCTCTTCCTCTCTTATGCCAAACTCCAAATCACTTTCTGTATTTTTATCCCAACAGGATACCTTTATTTTTGTTATTTAAATCTCCAATTATGTGCCTTAGTTATTTATTTTTATGGTATTTGGATTATATTGGGAGTGATATTATAATCATTAAATCACCAGTGATTAAAGTTTTACAAAGTATAGCCAGGACTTTCTATTAAAAATTACATTAGCACTATTTTGATATAAATCACAACAGTTAATTCAAAAGTCAAAGATTATTATTATCACCACCCCTAATTTTGTGAACCTCAAGTCCTGGCTGCTACCACCAGTGGTCAGGGAGAGAGAAAAGCCCGGTGACTGTGGAAAGGCAATGACTCTGTGTCCGTTTTGGTACTGAAATTCAGTGATGTTTCCAGACCCAGCTTTGGCTGAGCTTTGTAATTTCCCCCAGGCTTCGTGGTCCTTGCCCTCCTCCAGGAGACATCAGGAAGCATGACTGTTTAATGAGGTGTAATTCCCTCTGTGAAGACACTTCCGCTGTAGCCACGTTTGTCGCTGTGACCTTGTTACATGGACTCTCTCCCTTTGATAAACTGGGAGTCTTTGTGTCTTTGGATGCTAAGATGTTGGCCCCTTCTGTCCTACAAGGCTCTTGTCTCTTCATCATTCTTGTCTCTTAGTAAGAACGAGCTCTGTCACTCAGCGGGGAATGCCAAGAACATCTCTTCTTGAGACAGCAGAGCTTCTTCCATTCCATCACTTACCTCAGGTCAATGTTTTCTCAGAGCTACATACTTACAATGAAGTCATCATATGCAAATGAATCTTCCAAGAAAGAAAAGAAGTCTGTTTGCAAAGTGAACGAATGTTTCCTAACTTTACGGCTTTTCACTTGATAGTTTTTCCTCCCAAAGCCAACTTAATTTGTGTCTGTTATATGTTATCATTTTTAAGAAAAATTTCATTATCCTATTATGTATAAGTGTAATATTCAGAGACATTTGTTTGATAAGTAGAATTCTAGTAGCCTACAGATGATTTTTTGGTGATATTAAAACCATAAAAAGGCAGTTGAATTATTAGCACAGAGAAAGATTTTATTTATATTAATTTGTTTCCTACCTGAAAATCTAAATTTTATTCTACATTAGTATTTCCAGAAGCGTTTGAATGAAGAAACTATGCTAATAAGGCTGGAGCTCTGCAGAACAGAAGAAAGGTTAATCTCAGGGCTTGCGTTTGCCAGACTGCAGCTCTCCTATGTGAGGAAATGTAAAACAATTTATCACCTATGAGAAAATGCACTAGATAGTGACATAATTCAGATGCGTTCTACAAACGGACACAGAGAACGTAATGGTGAGAGAGGCAGAGATACCAAGGTACCTGGTTCATCTGGGCAATGAGTCATGGTAACACAAGGGGTAAGAGGGACACAATCGGACAGGAGAGGAAGCACACCTCTTGCCCCTTGTCCTGTTAGTTTCTAGGCTGAAGACCTATACCCAGCTCTGGCCATGAGAGAGAGTCACTGTGCGCCAATCACTGACGACATGTAGAAGGTATATTGGTTTAAAGCCTTGGCTTTCAGAATGTTACTGAGCACCAACCAGGGCATAAATTCATGTTTACAGACCTGAGTAAAAGAGAAATGCTCCTCTGTCTCTTAGAAGAAGCTCTCCTTTTGCTCTGAGGTACTGTTGCCGGAGAAGTAAATGGCATGTATCGGTATTCATTGTGTCCAATCTTTCCTAAAGTGCTTCTAGCTTTATAAAAGTCTAGCCAGTGAGTTCGAGACCAGCCTGGTCTACAGAGCTAGTTCCAGGACAGGCTCCAAAGCCACAGAGAAACCCTGTCTCGAAAAACCAAAAAAAAAAAAAAAAAAAGTCTAGCCATAGCCCACAACTGTACCTAGAGATCCTGAGTCGCCGATTCATCAGCAGCTGCTTAATGGAGTCCTTCTGATTTTTTGAAGACTTCAATCTTCCTCCGTGGTGTGTGATGACTAGGAAGCAGTAGTGAAAGGGGGCCCTAAGGGGACTGCAGCGAGTCCCAGAGTCACTTAGTGCAGCACAACGGAACAACGCTCATCTCCCTTCTGTTGTTCCTTTCTCGCTTTCGGATAAACAAAAGAGAATCATCTTTAGGGCATTGTGCATTCACTGAGGGCCTGTGACCTTAATCCATAAAGCCCTATACAGTTTATGCTTTGATTACCTTAAAGCCTGCCTCCCCCTATACCGTGTCCCAGACAATCAAGATCACCCCACAGTATGCCTCCTAACACCTTACAGTTACACTGGACCCAAGTCTGGGCCATCTGGTCGCTAGCATAGGGATTCCCCTGGAGGTAATCAGACCACAACACAGCTCCTCCCTTTTTTGCCATAACGTGAGGCCAGTTCCTAGGATGCTCCTTGAACTGTTGGACAATGAAATAATTAGCAAAACTAAAATGTTAACTTTTTGATCCACTGGAGAGAAGGCCTCCATGAAGAAGTCACACATGTTTTTAAATAATGGAATTTATACATTTCTTACTATTAAAAGGTTAAGTAGGAAAGTAATATTTGAGTTCATTTGAGGAGCACTGGGCTCAAAAAAAAAATATTTTGGAAGTACCTGCACTGTGTTGGAACCTGACATGTTTCCCTATTTGGGAACATTATCATATAGAAATTGTGCTTGTTTTGTAAATAAGGAACCCACCCTTGGGAGGGAAAACCACCTGCTCAGGCACACAGAGAGGGCACAGAAGACTTGAGACTCACAATTTACTGTTTGGAGCCCAGATTCTATATTTCACTCTTCCAGCCTTTGTCCACCTTTCCCAGTTTTCATCTAGCCGTGTTCATTTCTTTCTCCTCCTTACCATCTCACATCACCTGATATCTTCTCACATTTGTTATTCCTCCTTGTGAGACCCTCTTTCTCCCTTTCTCTCTAAATGACTGCATTTAAAATCGCCTTTCTGGTCTTTAGCACTTCAAGCCATCCCCACCTCTCTTTAACGAATGCATTAATTTTCTAGTTCTCGTATTTGTTTGGTTTCAATCTGTTCTCTGCACACGATCATTGCAAAGGGGAGTGATCTGAGCACGTTTGCTCCAAAGCATGCAATTGGCTGACAGCACAGCTAATAGGAGAACATCCCCTCAGGTGGCCCGGGTCTAGTGTGATCTACCCAGAGTTCCACCTCCTGCCCATTTCCTGCACTGCCTCTCAGTCTCACAGAGCTCCAACTGCTGATTTTCTCAGGATCCCAAAGGCCAACAACTGATCTTACCTTTGTTGCTTTGAGACTTCCTTCTGTTCTCTTCTTGCTTTATACTCTGACTCCATTCAGGACTCTGAAGAACGTTTGCTTTTAAGCGAGGCCTTTCTTGACTCTCAGTTTTTAAAATAACTGTTTCTTTAATATCTTACCCTGACTTACAGTTCTCTATAGAACTTATCCAAAACTACCTGAGATATATTTCAATATAAATTTATTTTCTTTCCCCTTTCAAAAAGCGTAGGATCCCTAAGAAGAGTGTTCTTTTCTGTCTTTCTTGTGGCTATACCAAGAGCCCCAAACATGGCATGGTTTTAGGAGAGGTAGACATCTGTTGACTAAATAGAGGCTGTCTTTCACAAGTGGCTCAGTAATACTTAATGATATGTTAGCAAATTGCTCCTCTGGTCTCTGCATTATTTCTTCCTTTGACTTCTTAAATTTCTTAGTAACATTCGAACTCTAGGAATTGATTACTTACTGGCTCTGATGCAGTTTGCAAAATCTAAATAATCTCCCTGCATTTTGTTTTAGTTTTCATCAAGGTGAGAAGTACCATAGATAGTAGCACAAACATGATCTCCAATGCTCTCTTATAGTATAGAAGTATAGCAAATACTGTGTAGCATTTCTTCCAGCAACATAATTCCTTTATACTATATAGTAGAAATCAATAAATGTCAGAGTTAGACTAATGACATATTATTAACTACTATGTGCAGTCCAAGTGATTTTTAAGAAGTATTGTTTTTAAAAGGCTCAAGAGGAAATTCTCATTCTGATTTTGTAAATGAACAAATTGGTTATGTAAAGAGAAATGGTTTGCTTCATTAAGGTCATTTACCAAATGGGTAAGTGGGTCTAAACCTAGATACTACCATGAAACAATTGCTCTTCTCTCTAGATACTATAGCTTAGTAGGAAAATGGCTCTTACTATGTAGTCATTCCTAAAGTGTCATGATTCCCAAGTGTCTCTGAATTACCTTGTCCACTTGCATGAGAGGAACAGGTGTTTCACCTCTGAGTTAGGTGCTCAGTGCAAAGAATGCCTGGAAAGTCAGATAGCTCTTCGCTGCAGGAAGGAGGCCTTTGAAGGTGCAGAGCAAGTGTGTACAAAAGGTACAATGTGATTTTGATTCGGTTTTCGTTGTTTGGTTGTGTGGTATTTGAGCCCTGAGAAAAGCTAGGAGCCCAGTTTTCCCCATCAAGCCTGGAACCTAGGAAAGAGCTGCTTTAATTAGAAATGCCAAACTCAGGAAGGAACCTAAGAGAATCACTCACCAGTTAACCACGTCCAGCTCTCTGTTGTTGCCCAAAGCAGGCTCTGTCCTTGATGTCTTTGCAAGCGTAGCATTGGACAAGATACCTAGCACAGCTATAGGGTAAAAACCCCACTGAAAGGCGCATGATTGACAGCACGTAGTAGGTATCTGGTCATTTGACCAACTTGTCATTTTATGAAAGCTTTGAATTTGTTGTTATTTTTGATCAAAGCTGAAATACATGATTGTTAACTTAAATAAGTGACTCAAAAGTGTAGTGTGCTTGAGAATCATGCGGTACTCTGTGTAAACGTAGATTGGCTGCTTGTTGCCTGAGATTTTAAGTTAGGAGGCCTTGGGTGGGTGCTTTAAGAAGTTTAGTCTTGACTAAGTGCCTCCAGATGGGTCTGACGATACATTATCTGTGGAGAAATCAGCCTAAATAACCTTTTTCTTTCCTATACTTCAACTCCAGAGTTGTTTTCTATCCCTGAATATGTTATTTCCCACATGAACACCGAGGACAACTGAATACACAGTTGTGTTGATAATAGAGACTCAAATCCAAAGCAATAATAATCCAAGATTTTTCTCTTGTAATGGTTTATTTGAGGCTCTTTTAAAAAAAGTCTTCTAGGGCTTTTAATGCACAGTCAATCTTTTAAATTAGACACCAGCCAAGCATTAGCTCACAATCTATACTGCTAAGTACTAAAAGCTGGCCCAGCGTTCTGCCAAGAAGGATGAGCTGTGAACTGTGAGGCCTGACAACCGAAATGGTGTGAAGCGCTTAGATCACCTTGGGGGCAGCCTTGGCCAGAATGCTAATCCCCATTTCCCAGAAGGCTCCTCTCGTGTCACACAGTGGGGAAACCATTAGCAGATTCATTGCAAGAGGGCTCTGGCCGCTGCTGCTCCATGCATGCTAAATCTTGTTTTTACTACACTCAGTTCTCTATTCGGGCAAAACTGGATGAGACCCCAGAAAAAAGATGTGTATGTCAGTCCTTTCTCCAGACACCCTGTAGGCGACAGGTAGAAGCAGACTGGAAAATTGTTAATTACAATAGAATATGAAAAGCACCGCACAAAGGCATAAACAAGATGTTGAGAGCTCGGAGGCTGATATGTGAGTTCAGCCTCATAGTGTAAGTGGACTGCAGAGATTAGAGAAAGGGCCTTTTTGTTTTCTTTTCCTTTTCCTTTCTTTCTTCCTTTTTTTTTTATAGACAGAAAATACCTTCTGATAAAACAACAATAGCAACTACCAATTTGTTGCGAGTTTCTTATTAGGCGGCATCACAAGAACTTATGTGTTTTATCCCATGTAAGTCTCAGAGACCTATGCAATATTTGCTGCTGCTGCAATCTGTACGTGCATGTGCGCGTGCACGTGTGTGTATCACTCCTGTCGCCATATGTCAGCCAGTGGCATCTAGTCAAAGGAGAGAGCGTCAAAAGGCAGTTGGGACAGGAGATAAATGCTTTCATTAGGTGGTGATGGTTGCTTTCATTACATGAAGGGTTTTTGTTTGTTTTTTATCAGTGTTTCTTATTACAAAATTAATTTTAGCATAGGATTTAAAAAATATAGAACATGTGCTAGGAAGAACATATAAAGAGCTTGTGATAGGAAGAACATGTAAAAACATGTGATAGGAATAACATGTAAAGGACTTGTGACAGGAAGAGAACATATAAAGAACATGTGATAGGAAGAACATGTAAAAAACATGTGATAGGAATAACATGTAAAGGCCTTGTGACAGGAAGAGAACATGTAAAGAACATGTGATAGGAAGCCATCTTCAGTTGTACTACATCTTCTATCCTGGAAGTCATCACAACCTTAACTCCCTGTGCAAAAGCACAGACATCCTTTGTACAAGTAGTGCAAGTATGTCCCTTCTTCATCCTGTGCTGTCCACACAGGGGGGCACACACTGTATAAATCCTGCTTTCTATCCGAGGTTGTTTCATATCAGCGTACTGAGCTCATTCAGATCTTTCCCATTCTTTCCCACTGTCCCATGTTTTCCAATTATGTGGTTGAACCATGGTTTATTTAACCAGACCCACTAATGATAGACATTCGGTGTCTTGCTGGTCAATAAGCAATGCTGGTCTGAACAGTCCTGACGTGAGAGCATGTGGCTGTTATTACAGAAGATTCTCCTTAAGGTGGGGAGCTTCTGGGGCTTGAAAAGGAATTTAAGCAGAGCAATGACATGAATGGCTTTGGGGTTTTAGAGCTGTCAATCAGGCAGCTGTGTGAAGGAGGGAAGAACAGGAGCAACAGTCAGGAATGGCCAGGAGTCTCTTGACTTCTTCATGAGCATGGCAGTGTAGCGGCTAAGCACTCCTGTAAAGAAGGGAGAAGACAGATGGGAGGAACGGGCTGTGAGGATGAACAAGGGAGACATACATAGATCTAATCTACATGGGTAGTAGAAAAAGACACGATTTCGTGAATAAATTGGGAGCATAGGGACCTTGAGAGACGGTAGAAGGGAGGGGAGAGGCAGGGAGGAGAACAGAGAAAAATGTAGAGCTAAATAAAAATCAATTAAAAAAAAAAGGCCATTCACGACTCCAGTTGCCTATGTGGTTTCCATGACTTCGGGTTCTTCCTAAGCCCTTATTCACAGCTACCCACCTGTGATCAGAATATAGGTGTGCAAACATGCCATCTTGGCTTTGAAGGAAAGGACCTTTTTACTACCTTGAAACTAGTAGCCATTGAGAGTTTAAAGAACCAAAGAGCAATGGATGAAACTCTTAAAAATATAAGAGAGAGAGAGTTCCCAAAGTGAAGGTATAGGTATATTAGTGTCTGGTATTTGCTCGTTTCTAGTATTAGTGGGTTAAGATGTGAGTCTATGCATCTCTAATTGCCATCTTTTTCTTTTCTTCATACCAATAAAAGAAAACTTATTATCTTTCTGTTTGTGGGTATCTACATTACCCTCATTAAGGCCATAATTTCTTTCATTCACTGTCCAGTGGTAATCTTAATCTCTCCTGCTTAATAAAGCTTAACCTACTTAAAGAAGCAATAACAAACTAATCCAGGCTTGACAACACATACGCATCGCGTCTGGCATTGGGAACATCTATCACTGCCCAGGCACTGAGGGGAAAAGGGAGCCAGGGAAGGAAGGCAAAGGCTTGCAGGCGCCCTTATCTTTACAAAGGGGGCTTTGGGAATGCTCCCCTCCATGCCCCAGAGAATGCGCTGCAGCCCGAGTGCCCTGGGACTGCTCACCTTTACATAGAACGGGAAGAAAGCAGAGATATTCCTGGTGTGGTCGCTGGGCAGAACTAATGAAACATAAAAAGCGGGGAAAGACGGACTGCCAGTCACACAGTGTGCCCTCCTGGCAGGGTACATCTGACCTTGATATGTGATCTGACAAAAGTGGAAACAGCCCCAAGCGGCAGGGTCGCAGCATTTTGCTGGGGAGAAGCCCAGCGGACCAGCACCAGGTGCTGTGCGTGGTGGGGGGCCCCAGGACAGGGGTTGGTGTTCATTTGGGAAGGAAGAGTAGATTCCGCTGTCACTTAGGCAAAGATTTAGGCACGTTATCAGCAGTGTGCCCTGGGCCTCTTTGTGCTTCTATCTTAACGACTATTGTTCTGTTTATGTGGAAGAAGAAGAAAGAAATTTGAAGCTGGAATCTTCCAGGTGGTGGGCCATAGCCGTTGGTGTTTAGTCCTGGATCTGACTCTGTGTGACACGTTTCTCCTGACCCTAGAGAACACTGACACTCACAGCAAGTGAGTGAACACAGTAGCGGTGGGAAGTGGGAAGAGAGGCGCTTCGGGGTCAGGGTCTCACTTTACTTCTTATTTACATGCCTGGAACGTTCTTCTCAGGCAGAACTTTCCGAACAGGATTGATTTCAGGTGAACCAAAATATTGACCTTTCTGCTCTCAGTCAGGGAGGCGGGGTCAAAGGGGCTTGGAGCGGCCTTTTGCATGTGACCCGCATCACCGCCAAGTGCTTTTCTGCTTATACCAAGATAAGGAAGGCTTCCTTAGCCTCTGTATTGTAAATTCTTAGAAACTTCTAGTTTTCCAGGGCATGTGTGGAGGGGTGGGGTGAGGTAGGGTTGGGTTCCAGCATAGATGCTCAGCTTCTGCGGTGCGAAGTCCCACACTGTTGGTTTTTAACTCTTTCCCATCTCGTCTCACTGTTTGGCCTTGAGTAGTAGCCTCTGTGAACCTTAGTTTCCTCAGGAGTCTCTATCCATTTTTGTAGGTTGTAACTTTGGGCGGGTAGCTTAAATTCCTTGTTCTTTTTTCCTTTCCAACTGTAAAATTAGACAGTCATAGCTGTCTTTCAATCACATCGGTCACAAAACATAGTTTTCTGGCAAGGACGGGTGCACCCTTGTGCATATTAACATGTGCACATATCACCTGTTAGGTGTGCTGTTGTCGTAAGGACGCATGTCGAAAGTAAGAGTTACTGTCGGCCATTGTCATTGAAAGCATAGAGTCTCAAATATGCGGGAGGGCCACCACCATCACTCTTTTTAAAGGATTATTTTATGTGTGTGTGCACGTGTGTGTATGTGTGCACACACCAGAAGAGGCCAGAGTTGGATCTCTCTGGAGCTGGCGTTGTAGGTGGCTTTGGACCTCCTGAGTGCTGGGAACCAAGTTCTCCATAAAAACCAATTTATGCTTTTAACTACTAAAGTATCCCTCCAGCCCCCACCACCAAAATTTTGATAATTAGCATTGAAGAAAGGGGATTTTTGCTACCAACAATGATAGGAAATTGGGCAGAGCTTTGACGATATGGTGATAACTGTGGAGAAATGGCAGATAAGACTGTACTGGGGAAAGACTAAAATGTACAACACAAACCCCCTCGTGCTAGAAGGTGGGCACCCCCAAAGTCTTCTTCCCCTCTTTCTTTAAAGGCTCCCCTCATCAGCTCCCTGTTCTCATTAAAACACTTACCCAGCAATTCTGCCAAAAAGAAAAATTAGATTATTTGCGTTTTGGGAGCCCTTTCGTGTCCATTACCAAATTGAAGAAGCGGTGCCAAGGGAGCACTGGCTCTGCAGCCTGCTGGTGTCTCCCCTTACCAAGCCTTCCCGCTCCCTTGTGCATGGCGATGGTTAAGAGAAAAGGTGTGCAGGAGCTTAAGCTGGATAAAGTGGCAGAAACCAGAATTATTGACATGAAAATTATGGCTCTTGAGACAGGAAAACAAAGCAGTCAAGGCTGAGTTCGGTAAGCCTGCTGTGGGCCTAGGAGTCTTGGGGTAGATGGATTGTGTAGCCGGCTTTGCCAAATGGCCCTCTCTATTTTTGTTTGTTTGTTTGTTTTCTATAACTTGTCTCAGCTTCAGGAATAGAGCAAATCTGAGCTCCCCTGGGAGATGCAGAAAGCACACACGGCTTCAGTTTACATGCCTTTCCTCCTGTACACAAGCTTAAAGGCAGATGGTGGCCATCAGAACAGTGTGGGCCTTGGGTTCTCCGTATAGAGGCCATCACAGAGCAGGGACGCCAGCATGGCAGCTAGACAGGCCTGAGTTAGAGCCCCAGCTCCTTTTCCTTGCCACTCACTAGCTGACAAAATGATCAAGTTCGGGCTATGAATCTCGCTTCTCGGGGCCCTCACCTGATAGATGAAGTAAGAGTTGCTATGCATATGAAATTGTGTTTGCCTGAGTTAGTGGATGATGAGAGGTCTCTTCCATTGGGCAAAACAAGTGCTGGGCAAGAGGTTGCTATTGCTCTTCTGTCTTTCTTATCATCAGCACCCAAGTCATAAGGACTGCTCAGTAAGACCCCAAAGACCCAATCCTGTTTCTTTCCCTCTCCCAGCTCCTGGCAGCATCCTGTTGGCGTTTCTGGTCAGCTGCTAATGGTTTTGAGTTTCAGCTGAATTTTAAGTGTGTCCAAGTGCTTGCTCTGATATTCCCTGGACTCATGGCTCTCCGCGAGCCACCCTCTGGGAAAAGAGTCAGGCTGGGAGAGAATTCACAGACTCCCATCCTTGTCTCCTGTTCTGATCCCTCCAAAGTCCTTTCCTGCCACATCCAATCTGACTGAGGGATCTTATAAACTACAGATGCATTCAAAGGGCACTTGCTAGGGGCAGGGCAGAGGAACTGATCCTTCCCTGTGGAATGATCTCTGGGAGGGAAGGGGAAAGGGGGGCTGGCTTACACAACTGGGAAGAATGTAGCCGAATCTTGCATTGGGAGGTTCCTATTGGCAGTTTATTTTGGTTTCTGCTTTAGAAACTGCTGTGCAAAGTCAGCTACTGACAGTTTGGGTGGCTGTTTGTTGATATAAGAGGATTATAAACTCAACCAAGTTTCCCCCCAAACCTCCTCTCTGGAATTGGTCCGAAGAATAATAAAAAAGAAGGAAAAAGTTTCTACTGGTCTCATCTCCCACTTAAGATGGACTAGTTTCCCTAGAAAAGAACTCTGACTTGGTACTTGTGAGAAGACTCTGGGGAGCAAGCATGCAAAGGTGATAGATGCCAGGAGATGCTGTAGACAGGAGATGATGTGGCAGGCAGGAGATGCTGCAGGCAGGAGATGCTGCAGGCAGGAGATGCTGCGGGCAGGAGATGCTGTACAGGAGATGCTGTGGGCTGGAGATGATGCTGTAGTCAGGAGATGCTGTGGGCTGGCGATGATGCTGTAGGCAGGAGATGCTGCTCCTGGCAGGAGATGATGCTGTAGGCAGGAGATGCTGCAGGCATGAGATGCTGCTGCAGGCAGGAGATGCTGTAGACAGGGGATGCTGCTGCAGGCAGAAGTGCTCACTGACACCTCTGTCAGCTCAAGCCCTGCCTTTCCTGGTGCCTGTGAACCAGGATCTCCATAGGTCAGAGGAAGGTAACTGTGATTTATCCTTGTAATGAACCTGTCAGGAAGGCACCAGGATTCAGAAAGTGACTTTATAAGCCCCGGGTCCTAATCCCTTCACAGATAGTAGATATCTTTGGTAGGAAATTTGGTTACCTTCAAAAAGAAATAGATGAAGCATTCAACTCAGTTGAGTTATCAGTTTTTAGAGGATGATTAAATAAATGCCTGGGTGACCATCCAAGTCTGTAGGTTTTCAATACAGTGTGTGTGTGTGTGTGTGTGTGTGTGTGTGTGTGTTTGATTTTAAGTAATATCATCTGACAATGTATTGAAATGGCCTCAAATATAATTACACTTGTCTATTTGGATCCCTGTCTCTCTTTTCATCTAATGACTTCTTGCTATTAATTTAAATTCCTGGAACCAGGTAGTTATTAAAATGTCTAAGAAGTTCTGTTGGACTTAAAGGAGATGTTGGAGCCCTGGTCCTTTCTCTGTCTCTCTCTCTTTTTTTTTTTTTTTTTTGCTTCCTGGTGGCCATAGGGTGAGGATACCCTGCCACACACTCTCACCCTACCCCTAGAGGCTATGACCAACCAAGCATAAACTTTGAATTCTGCAACTGTGAGCAAAACAAATCTTTTCTCATTTAAAGCTGATTCCCATTGTGTTACAGTGGTGTACAGAAACCTACTCACATAATGCTCAATTTCATTTGAATCTTCATACAAGAGCTGAATTTGGGGATGATAGAAACTCTTCCCCCCCCCCCCCCCGAGATAGAGAAGTTTAACTCCTGATGACTCAGTGCACAGCTAAAATGAACAAAGGGCCATTGCCTGAAGAGCTGGATGTCAGGAAAAGGTACCCTCCAGAGAGAATAAGAGTCCTGATTTTACACAGCCCTGTGCAGACAAGCCTTGTGCTCTGTGCACATGAGAATCCCCTATACATATTTGTGGGATGATCTTATTCTTCCCTACCAAGGCACAATGAAGCAGATATAACTACCTTCATTTTACAAACGAGGAGACAACAGCTCATGGAGGTTAAATATGTTATCCACAAGCATACAACCAAGGAGCAGTCTTTGTGTTGGACTTCCAAGGCCAGTGCCCCCACCGTTTTGCCAGAAGTCAAGTTCTCTACTTCTGAGAAACCCCAAGGGTGAAATTGCCCAGGTGGAGGTGTGGCCTGAGATGGATGACATTGGCCCACTGGCTGATAACCCTGAAGAAACTACACGGCAGAAAAATAAAGGTTGAGAGAGGGGGCAGAGTGGCAGGATCTTTCTGACAGGGAAGAAAGCTGGGCCTCCTCCTCCCTCCACCTGGCAGGCGGGCGCAGCACAGTGGTGCCCAGTGTTTGGCCGATCTGCCCCAGCGGCTGTTCTCCCTGGTCTAAGGTTGCAGAGCAAGGCTCTGTTCACCTGACACTATTGAAAAGAGGAGGGAGCGGGTGTAACAGTGGCTTATCACGAGGCACCGGAGGTCTCCGTTTCTGGCTGGATTCTGCAGTGCACTTGGCATTCAGAAAGCCCTTGTAGAAAAACTGCCAAAATTCTAGCTTTAGGAAAAACTCCAAGGTAGGGTCGGGTTTTCTCTCCATCTTTCCTCCTCTCCCTCCCCCAAGGTAGTAATCACACCACAGGGAAACCTGAGCTCCTTTCCTTTTCGCTGCCTGCTCCCATTTGCCTGGAAAAGATGACATTTACTGGAGAAGACTCGGGGAGGAACGGCTGGGCTCTGATTTATTGCTCTTTGCTGGAGAAGTTTTTGCTTCTGAGAATTCTATTGTGTCAGAGCTGGGGTGGGATTTGAGTCTTGCTCTGAAGGGATTGAATCTTGGTAATGAGATTAATAAGAGGCCTGTTCTGGCCTCTCAAAGAGCTATGATGTGGCAACTTACGAAGGAGAATAGAGAAGAGGCGGTTGGTGACATTGTTGCGCTCTTCGCTCTTCTTGAGGTCCTTTAAAAACTGTATTGATGCACGTGGTGGGGCAGCGCCCGAATGCCATCCAGGCTGGTTCTCCTGTCCTCCCCTGAACTCCGGCCCTGTCTCACTATGCTGTCAATCATTTCATACACACAGCAGCAAGAGGCGGTTAGCAAGGGGAAACAGGAGAGAGTGTGTCCTTTCCTTTAGCGACAAACACCCTTCTCTATGGGGTAGCAGAGTGGCTGTGTGTTAAGTAGATGGACTGGGATTTCAGGGAACAGTGGGTGATAGTGGGAACGGACCCTAAGGTGTGGGAGAGAAAGGAGATCTAACTCCTAATCTGCTCTCTCCATCCCATAAATCTATTACCAGTCTTGTTGGAGGGACCAGAAATGGGCTTCAAATGTTTATGTTTGAGGGATCTTGCTCTGTGTGGAAACAGAGACCCCTCAGTGGAACTTAAAGTCTGTTTTTACATGGGTGTTCCTAAAGGAGCTCACACCCAGGAGCATTTTCTCTTAGGTGACGGGTGTGTAGTTCAGTGCTTGTCGGTAACTCTGTGGGACGAAGTTCTTTCCCTGCTGTCCCTAAGGCGGAAGAAAAGGACCTCATCGTATTTTAGGTTCACAAACTATATTTTAATAGCCAAGAAAAAAAGGGTATCGTTCGCAAATATGCGATAAATATTATTTTTACTTTGATCATTAAAACAATACAAATGCTTGCCTGAATGTGTATGTATATATGCCTCTGTGTTTTGTGTACTTGTGTGTATACGCATGTGTGTGTATGGAGGCCTGAGCTTGATGTCAGGTGTCTTCCTTGATTGTTCTCCACTTCGATACTTTTAAGACACTTTGGGCGGGTTGTTTTGGTTTCTAGTATTGTGTGTGTGTCCACCAGCATGTCATGGTACATGTGTAGATGTCAGGTGACAACCTAAGGAAGTGGGTCCTTCCACTCTGTGGGTTCTGAAGGTCTGACTCAAGCCATCTCCCGTGGCAGCAGTACCTTCACCCACTGAACCATCTTATTAGCACCCTAACATACTTCTTGATTTAGTCTCTTATTAAATCCGGAACTCATGCCAGCGAGCCCCAGGGACTCTACTATCTCTGTTATCCTTTGCCCAGACGAGGGTGGCAGACACAGGCAGCCCTGCTTAGCTTTTATGTAGACGATGGGGACCTGAACTCAGGTCCTCAGATTTGCATAGCAATCCCTGCACAGACAGAGCCATCTCTCTAGTCCGTACAGTTGTCTTAACGTGATAAAGTGCAATTCTCCCATCAGGATTTCTGTATGCGTGGGAAAAGGGGTATGTTTGTAGTGGGGCTGGACTAAACTCTTGAATAGCAACTTAGCTACTAAAAATGAAATTATTTTCTAAGATGTTCCTGTATAGGGATCAGAACAACTTTTTGATGCTTCTCAATGGGAAAGACGGTGAAAATACTTCCAGATTAAATAAAAAAGGAGGGCCAGGGAAAACACCAACAGCAACACATCATTTCTGAAACTTTGCTCTATACTGTGAACTCTAGTGCTGACAAAGATACTTTGACCGGAACATGCCGAGCCACGGAGGAGCAGGAAGTGGCCCTAGCATCCTAGTGCCCCGCTTGGGACAACAAAGCTTGATTGGAAGCTTTCCCTCTGAGTCCTGAAATGGAGTACGATCTCAGAGGTCAAGAGCTATTTCATGATAGTATTGATAGCTCTAGATACAACTCCCAATACAGAGTTCTTTCTCAGGGAGTATTCAGTAGCTGCTGAGTAGATCAAGTAGAATGAAATGGGAAAGTCCACCAGAGACCTGCTAGGTTAGCTGTTCCAGGCTAAGCACTGGTCAGTCAGCAGCAAGAAAAACAAAAACAAACAAATGAGAACAAGATAGTTCACTGGAGCGCGATTAATAAAAACCCTGAGACAGGAATTATGGTTCAACGTGAAGGTCAGAAAAGCAAAGCAGTCAACCACTGGCTCTTACCTCTACCTTGGTCTGAAATGACGATCCTGCCTCCAGGAATCTCAGAATGAGACTGTGCCTGAGTGATGTCTCCTCCCGTTTTTATACTCCTCTTTAGTGCTGGGATTAAAGGCATACACCACTACCGCCTGGTTTCTATGACAAACTAGTGTGGTTACTGGGATTAAAGGTGTGTGTCATCAATGCCTGGTCTGTAAGGCTGACCAGTGAGGCTGTTTTGCTCTCTGATCTTCAGGCACGCTTTATTTATTAAAGTACACATGAAATATCACTACAATCCACACCTGTTGTTTAGCTAGGTTTTTTTCTGAGTTGAGAAAGGCTGCTAAGCCTTGGGAAGTTGAAACAAAATTATCGGGCCCAGGAAGCCCAGAAAACTCAGATTACCGAGCAAGCTCAGAAAGTTAGGGCTTCATGAGAGAATGCCTGGAGGTTGTATAAGGGATAGATAATCGCTGGGGAAGGTGGGATGCTTCAGTGGCCCTGCCAGCAGTTTGCATAGGGAGCTCTAGAAATGCAGCTTATAGCGGTCAGCATCCAGGCTCGGGCGAGTTCTCCAGCGATGTAACTGCCGTTGAGTCACCTGCGTGCCTGGGAGCCCTTTCCTCCTGGCCATAAGGAAGTAGCCCCAGGACACTCATTGGCTCAGCTAGATTGGGTGGAGTTGTTTCTTTGCTCTGTCTTGAGTGCCCTGTCTGAGGTCTGAGGCAAAGTCATGTACCATCGCTTCTCCAACAGTGTTTTCATTCTCACTTGATAGTGCCAGCATGGAGAATTGCATCAAGATTGTTCCAAAGCCATGCTTCCCCCCACCCGAGGAAATACTTTTTTTCCCCTGTAGTGAACTGTATCAAATCAATTTTTTTCCCCTGACCCAATGGTCTAGAAAAGACACTGAAACCACTCATAATATTTCAGTTTTCATTCTTATCTTCTTATTTTTGTTGACATCTCTTTCCCCTGTGAGAACAATGGATAAACTTTGTTTTGTCATTTTTTGTTTGTTTGTTTGTTTGGTCTATTTACAGTATTTCCAATTATGGTCTCTTTTACAGTTTTAAGCTTAGTCCCACTTTGACCCATCTTTTTGTATTAAGTTTAACTCATAAAATCTCATATTTTACCTAATCTTCTGCTAATTTTCTGCTAGGTAGACTGATTCTGTTACAGATCAATAATGAGCTGCAAGGTTCTCTGTGCTTATGTCCTTGTAACTCTGACCAACCAGGCCGCATGGTTCCGCTGTGAGGCATCTGCCTCTCCCATCACGGCATGGATGACTCCCTTCATCCCTTCTGTGCTGCTTACCCGTGGGGAGAGCAGTGCTCCTCTGTCCTGCATCATTTGCTTCACCTGTCAGGACATCCAAGAGATGGCTGTCTAGCGGATGTTGATGACCCGAGGGATGTTGTTGCTTCAGTATTTTCTTTCTTTCCTGCTTAATATTATTCTGCTTATAGAAAACTCACCAGCTTTTGTGTTTTATTTTTTTGTTTATCGAATTTTGGAAGCAAGATCATCATTAGATAGTCCAGCATGGCCTGCAACTCAGTCTATAACCAGGGCTGCCCTTCAACTTGTTGTCCTCTCTCCTGGGGCACAAGATGACTTTAAAGATCCTACACCCAGAGAATTTACTAATCTTTGTAGTTATCCAGGGGGATGCTACTGGTTCTTCTCATAAGA
>NW_004949117.1:2120057-2122818 GCF_000317375.1 Microtus ochrogaster
ACAAGATGACTTTAAAGATCCTACACCCAGAGAATTTACTAATCTTTGTAGTTATCCAGGGGGATGCTACTGGTTCTTCTCATAAGAATTAATCTGCGTTAGTCCTCACAGGCACCTGGCTTTGCATGTGGGTTCTGAGGATTTCAAGCCAGGTTCTTGGGCTTACACAGCAAGTGCTTTCGGCCACTGAGCCGCTTCCCAAGACCATACCTGCAGCTGTTTATAAAAATCAACAGAAAACCCTCTTGAGACATGATTATTGTGTCTTTTCTGTTGTTTTTTTAACCTATCTTTTTATTGTTCCCCTCCCATCGTTGGCCTGCCCGCCTCACGGCACCATTGTCCCTGCTGGTCTGATCCTATCAATTTCTGTAACTGGTTCCAACTGCTCTTTTCTTGGAGTGAGGGAAGCTCAGATACCAATAGCTCCTAGGCTTAAGTCTCTTGATACCCAGATAGCTACCTCCTCTGTTGTCTTGTCTAGTCTCAAGGATGTTTCCCTTACATGGTCTTGGTTCAACATCTCTTGCCTCCTGGAGATTACACCTCTCTCTTTTAGTTTCTGAAGAAACTGAATATAAAATCATTTTTTCTTTATTTTTAACAGAACAAGAAAGCTGTCTTCAAGAGATTTCATGTTTTCAGAAATATTCTCTGTATCCAGGAAACACGATAGGCCTAGACAGCTACTTGTACTAGTAAGAAGGTGGGAAATAAAAATAAAAATGAAAATGTATCTATATTGTAACAAAAAAATCTAAAAAAAAATCCTTCCACAGCTAAAAGTTTGATTAGCAGGCCCTGAGACATCAGCATTTTCAAAAATAATGGGTAAGTCTGAGTTAGAGTTGTAGTCAACTGTCTAAAAGTCTCGAGAGATCAGACAGATCCGAACAGTATGAAGTAGGAAAAAAATCAAGTGAGACCCTAGGAATTTACGAAAGAGAAATAGTTGGAAATGCCAGCAGGGAGGTAGAAAGCACCAGGAAGGCTTGGCAGAGCAGGGATAGACTGGAGACTTGGACATTAGGACATCATCATCAGGAGGACAGATGGCATCTAGATAGAACCTCAGTATTAGAAAAGCAGGACATTGGATAAGCGTCACAACAGGTCATTCAGTGAAGAAAAGTTCCATGAGAATCTAATATCCAGAAAAGGATTAGAAGAGTAACCCTGTTCAGATACAAGGCTGGCTTCCTGTCTGGGTTGCTAATTGAGCTACTAGATTATGGTTTCGATATTTGTCCTGTAATAGAAGGAAGGAGGATTCAGTCCAGAAACTGGACGTGAGCATAAACCCTAGCCTGCAGCAGAAATCTGAGTTGCCCCAGGGATAGGGAGTGGAGGGATAGACAAGGTGCAGACAATGAGTCAGACAGGCCATTAAGTCAGATTCTGGATGCACAGCTTTTGAAATGAACACCAGTGAAGCTATTAGTCTTCACACACTCGTCCACACATGGGTACTGTCGATACGTAACTTTAAACATGTTGGCCGAATATGGCCTGCTCTTAGAAAATCATCATTTATATTTCTTTCTCAGAAGTTCAATTACCACAATCCAACTTGCCACAGTCCAAGGAAGAGAACACCCCATATGCTGGAAAACAAAGCAATAATATTGCTCTGATGGCTTAGTGACATCTCAAGAATAGATAGCACACTGTGGAGAAGGACCAAGAGCCACACCAGGGATGACTGACAGGTTTTGAACATTAATCTGTAAACACTGTTGTATGCTTCTCAGACCATCAGTTGAGGCAAAAACTGTAATTGATAAAGTGTAAGCGTGGAACATTATTCGGTGACTTCATATGCAAATAGATCCAGTCTCCTTCCGTCTAAATGTAGGCCACGTCCCACAGCCAGGGCAATCTCTCTTAAACTACTAGCTCTATACATCCATCCTATCACTTCATAGCATCTGCTGACTCCGTAATGTGCCCCGGGTCATGTCCAAATCCTTATGTCGGTGTTCCTTCCAGCTCTGATTTACTCCACCAGCTCGGTCACAGTCTCCACTTTAACTTCTTTCTGAATGTGTCAGATAAACCTGACTTCTACTTATGTTCAAGCTTCTATGCTCAAGCTGTTTCCTCATGGGTATTTAATCCATGCTGTAATTTTAAGTCTAGCTCCTTTTTCCTTTCCAGCATAAAAACTTTGACAATAGCACATGCCATGAATTTTTCTTGCTTCCTTCATATCTCAATATTTTGGACACAAATGACCTAACATTACTCTTTCTTCTTACAGAGTCTAGATTTTATTCTGGGAAAACGTGTTGGTGGAGTAAAGGTGGTTAATATGTCAGACAATGAGACAAGTGAATTTCTGGAAATTGAGTTCCTGGGGACCAGAGAGATGGCTCAGAGGTTAAGAGTACTGGCTGTTCTTCCAGAGGACCCAGCACTCCATGACAGCTAATAAGCACATGTAACTTCATCCTATGAGATGACACCCTCTTTCAGCTTCCATGGACATTAGGCACGCATGGTATTCATAGACCTACAGGAAGGCAAAACACCTATGCTTATAAAAATTATAAAATCAATGTCTTAAAAAAAGAAAGAAATTGGTTTCCTGATATTGGCATAGCACTGCATTTGCTCTTGGGTGTCTTCCCCCTCCACTGCTGAAACTTGGACCAAAAGTGCCAAGGGAAATAGTCACCATTTGTTCATAAAACAAACAAAATAATGGAAACTAAATGGTACGGATGGCAGGGTGGAAGGGAGGGGTGAGATAGTGCTACTA